>NC_054840.1:29843785-29854855 GCF_018345385.1 Vulpes lagopus | reverse complement strand
TATTACTAGTTATTGAGGGTTCTCTTTTTTAAAAATGTGAATGTTTAGATGTTAGCAAATTATTTTATTACACCTATTGAGATAATCTTTTTTTTTATTTTATCCTATTATGATGAGGCCTTATATTAATTTTTTCTAGACATAAAACCAGCCTTGCATATATATGACTCATTGTATCTGATCTTTGTGTATAGGTCTTATATATGTTGCTGTGCATTTGATTTTCAAATTTGTAATAACTGTCAATTTTATTCCTATAGTTAATATATCCAAGTAATTTGAGATTTTTGCTTTCAATTGCTGCATTAAGAGTGTTTACAAAAAAAAAGATGTTTACAAGTCTTTATAAGCTGATAGAAGTTCTTTTGATTGTGTCTAAAAGCAAAAACTCAAATGACCAAGAAGACAAACAAACAAAAACTTTTTGAAGGATATAAGTAATATGCCATTATAAAGTACATATAGCTGAAAGAGATAAAAAAAAGAGTAGAAAAAATAACATACCTCAGGGCACCTGGGTGGCTCAATTGGTTGAGTATCTATCTGCCTTCTGTGTGGGTCATGATCCTGGGGTCCTGGGATCAGGGGCTCCCTGCTCTGTGGGAGCCTGCTTCTTTCTCTCCCTGCTGCTCCCCCTGTTTGTGCTCTCTCTTTCTGTCAAATAAATAAATAAAATCTTTAAGAAAAAAATAACACGTCAATGCTGAAAGAAAGTTATAGATCATTTTTGATAAGTATAAGTTAATGTTTTTATCCTACTCATGTGAATAGGTTCTAAATATTTTATAGCTTGATATTTTGCACAAATCTTTTCATACAAAAATGAAACTTTCCTATTAAAAATAATTACAGTTGGTTTAAAATTAAATATCCGATGAGAATCTATCAAATAAGATATATATAAAATATGCCAGACATAAATAACACACATAAAAATATCAAAAAATTAAAAGTTAAGTGCAAGGCAAAGATAAAGCAGGTACATCCTAATATAAATAAAGCAAAGGCCAAATCCTCATAATAAAGCAAAATTATTTTTAAGGTCTAATTGCGGAGCAAAATTTTGGCTTTATGAATATTTTTTCTTACCAAATATTATAGAAATACTCCTAAGACTTTTCAACTCCTCTTCATATCTTATGCATTCTCCAAGATTCAAATATCTAATAGTTCTGTCTTAAATTTCTGGACATGTTGAGCAAACATCCCATAGCATTAATCTACAGCCTGACAGAGCACATTTTCTCTTGTTCTTTGAATTTTCCTGTAGCTTCTTTGCAGAGTTGCAGGAAAACTCTTCTTTTCAAGCAAAAAGGAAGACTGAATTGCATTTTAATCCATTTTAGCTTAGTATTTTACTTATTTTAACTTTATCTTACTTTACAAACTAATAATATATATTTGAATTTATTATTATAAACCAAACCAAACTTAATAAATATAGTGATGACCAATGACCATGGAGAAATTTCCACTGCATATTTTTTTTGCAAAACTATTTTAGTAAAAGAAAAAATTAACCATAAAACATGCCATGATCCAACCACTTAAATTAGAAAACTTAGGGTTGTGGGCAATGCACATTATTCTCAGAGAGTTACCCAGAAACTAGCGTAATGAGAGACAAAGGGAGGGAGGGAGTGAGAGGAGAGAATGACTGATTGATGGTTAAGGAATTAGCTCCCATGATTGGATGCAGAGGCTGGCAAGTCTAAAACCTGCAGCATGGATGGGAAGTCTGAAGACCTAGGAAATAGATTATATTGCAGTTAAAATCTGAAGGCAAAGGCTGGCCAAATTCCCTCTTCCTCAAGGGAATTCAATCTTTTTCTTAATACCTTCAACTGATTGGATAAAACCCATCCATATTAAGGAATCCTCCTTAACTGGACTGAGAGGGGGAACGAAGAGGGCAGGAAGAAATCCCGCCCCAAACTTCCACCTCCCTTTTCTCTACTTTGTAATTTATTGATCAGTTTCCGAAGGGAGATGGGTGCCCTTTCCCCGCGGGAAGGGAGCGGGGCTTCCTTCCCGGGCCACATGCTAGGAGAAGCTGCCTGCTCCCCTTTCTTCTCCCCAGTCGCGGGGCCCAAGTCTTCCTTCTTCGTCCGAAAGGAGGGGAGGGGGGACTCGCTGCTACAAGCCTCGCCCCACGTGCCACTCATCCCCGCGCCGCCACCGCATCAGGTCGCCGGTGCCTGGGGTCAGCTGCGGGTGGACCCCTCTTCCTCCCCAGTGTCTCGTGTCCCCGGGGCCTCTCCGCCCCCCCCCGTGCTGTGGCCGTGTCCGTGCCCCGGGGACAGGGGGGGCAGAACTGCGCTCCCAGTTCCCCTCCGGCTCCGGGGTTTGCATGGGAGAATCCTCTTTCCATGATGCCACTGGGCGACGTGGCGTGGGGGGAGGGAGGACGGTGGGGGAGCCCTCGCCCGAGACTCTTGGTCGGCCTCCCTGCCCCAGGCGTCACTCAGTGATCATGGGTAAAGAGAACTGTTTCAAAAAAAAAAAAAACCCTGAGCCTGACCCTGACCCCTAACCCTAACCCCCTAACCCCTAACCCTAACCCCTAACCCCTAACCCCTAACCCTAACCCTGACCCTGACCCTGACCCTAACCCTTAACCCTAACCCCCTAACCCGTTCCCTAACCCGTTCCCCTAACCCGTTCCCCTAACCCTAACCCGTTCCCTAACCTAACCCTAACTGTTCCCCTAACCCCTAAGCCCCTAACCCCTAACCCTAACCCTAACCCCTAACCCTAACCCATTCCCTAACCCTAACCTTAACCCGTTCCCTAACCTAACCCTAACCCTAACCGTTCCCTAACCCTAAACCCGTTCCCTAACCCTAACCCCTAATCCATTCCCTAACCCCTACCCCTAACCCGTTCCCTAACCCCTAACCCTAACCCATTCCCTAACCCTAACCCCGTTCCCTAACCCGTTCCCTAACCCTAACCCCTAACCCATTCCCTAACCCTAACCCTAACCCTAACCCGTACCCTAACCCTAACCCTAACCCGTTCCCTAACCCTAACCCTAACCCGTTCCCTAACCCTAACCCTAACCCGTTCCCTAACCCTAACCCGTTCCCTAACTCTAACCCGTTCCATAACCCTAACCCTAACCCTAAACCTAACCCGTTCCGTAACCTGTTCCCTAACCCTAACACGTTCCCTATCCCGTTCCCTAACCCTAACCCTATCCCGTTCCCTAACCCAAACACTAACCCTAACCCTAACCCTCTAACCCTAACCCATTCCCTAACCCTAACCCGTTCCCTAACCCTAACCCATTCCCTAACCCTAACCCTAATCCCTAACCTGTACCCTAACCCGTTTCCTAACCCTAACCCGTACCCTAATCCCTAATTGTCCCCTAAACCTAGCCCAAACCCCTGCCTTAACCCCTAACCCTAAACTTCAACCCCATCCCCCGCTCTATCTCTAAACGTATTCCCTCCCCCATCCCTTAACCCTAAACCCTATAACCTATCTGTAACATCACCCTTATCCATTCCCTAACTCAGTTTCCTAATCCCAAATCCGTACCTTACTCCTAACTCTTGACCCTTCCCCCATCTCTCACCCTAACCAGGAACTCGAACGCATAACCATGATCACTAATCCATATCATCTAATTTCACCCTAACCACATATTGCTCACCCTAAACCCTAACCCTATCTCAATTGTCCCCATTCACTTACCTTGTCGTTCTGAGTAGCTGCTGCTGAGGTGGATGTGACTCCGAACAGCGCCTCCAGGGTCCTCCAGCAGGTCCTGAGGAAGCCGGACTCCTGTCATGGCAGACGTGGGCCCATGTCTTCCTGAGTCATAGACAGCAGGTCCTGAGGACGAGGGGGGTCCTGTCACTGTGGACTATGCCTCACATCCTCCAGAAGCCTCCCTGCGGGTTCTGAGGAGGCCAGGTTCCTGTCACCGTGGACGCGGCCCCACATGGGACTGAAGCCTACCCGCCAGTCCTGAGAAGGCCGGGGCTCCTGTCAGTGTAGACCCGGCCCCACGTCATCCCGAAAACTCACCGTGGGTCCTGAGGAGACCAGGCTCCTGTCAGCGAGGACACGGCTCCACATGGTCCTGAAGCCTACCTGCGAGTCCTGAGGAGGCCGGGGCTCCTGTCAGCCTGGACGCGGCCCCACATCCTCCTCAGGCAGCCAGAGCACAGACTGGCTCCTGTTACTGCTGGCGGAGGAGGCCTACTGAGTACACACGCCCCCTGACTCGGGCCTGGGCTCAGGCGCTGAAGGAGGCGGTGAGGGAGGCGGAGTCCCCACGCCCAGGGCAGGACCTGCCTCCTTCCAGGCTCCAGCTGAGACCTATTGAAGAAACCCAACCCCACCCCCCCACCCCCGGGAAAATTTAGGACCACGCCTAACCCAGAGGCAGCACATCCAGGCGCCTTCCCGGAATTTAAGCAACGAAAAACATTCTGTGGTTTTTCCGAGATAAGAAAACCATTCCCCCCCCCCACGCCCTGACTGGAAAGTCCCTGAACATGTTCATGTTGACCTTCAAAGAAATCAATCGTGTCTTAACCCGAATGCTATGCTAATCCCGCGGTTTGCCTTTAAAAGATGCCTGTAATTGCCAATCTGGGCTCTTCCACCTTTGAGGCCGAGGGCCCGTTTGCGCAAACGTTCAATAAAACCCTCTTGCTAGGGATCCCTGGGTGGCGCAGCGGTTTAGTGCCTGCCTTTGGCCCAGGGCATGATCTTGGAGACCCAGGATCTAGTCCCACGTCGGGCTCCCGGTGCATGGAGCCTGCTTCTCCCTCTGCCTATGTCTCTGCCTCTCTCTCTCTCTCTCTCTTTCTGTGACTGTCATAAAAAAAAACCCTCTTGCTAGTTGCATCTGCCTGTCTGGGGTCTGAGTCTCTGGGGCCTCTACCGAGACACTTTGGCCCCCGTGAGCTAGGGTCCAACACTATGAGCTTCGGAAACGTCGTGCTGAAATGGAGCACAACACCCGGCTTCCCCAGAAATACTTAAGGACAAGGAATTGGAGCCCACAGGATGCGAAATGAAATGTGGACCAGACTTTTATCGTGTCCGCCAAGACTCACTCAACCCTCTTCCACTGTGGGCGGGACTGCGGGCTGGTGCAGCTGCCCTGGAAACAGTGCCAAGGCTCCTCAGGAACTTACCGATAGAGCTGCCCTGCGACCGGCAGGTGCACGGCCTGGAGCTCACTCTGAAGATACAGATGCAATGAAACGCCAGGCGGGACACCTGCGCCCCGATGTCCACAGCAGCCGGGTCGACAGTAGCCACACTGTGGGAGGAGCCTCGGTGCCTTCAGACAGATGATGGATAGAGGATGGGAGATAGATGATGGTCATAGAGAGAGGAATGGTACTGCTATCAAAGAGAAGGAAATCTTGCCATTTGCAATGACGCGGATACAACTAGAGGGATCCTGTTAAGTGAAATAAGTCAGTCGGGAAAGACAATGACCCTATGGTGTCATTCATAGGTGGAATTAAAGAAGCAAAGCAGATGAACATCTGTGAAGGGAAGGAAAAACGAATAAGATGAAAACAGATGCAGGAAATACAGATCTGAATCATTGGAAACAATCTGAGGGTCACTGGAGGGGAGCGGGGGAGGGGATAACGGGGGATGGGCACGAAGGATGGCAGGTGATGTCACGAGCACTGCTGTTCTCTCCAACTGGTGAATCCCTGAATTCTACCTCTGAAAGTATAATACACTATACATTAATTAATTGGGTTTAAATTAAGTTAAACAAAATCAGTTGTATCAGAGCACATTTTCTTCTGGACTCCCTGTTCTGCTCCTTCAGCTTATGCTGGAACCACCCCCTGTGGGTCTAAGTAGGCGCCACACCTCGTGCCTGGCCCAGCCCAGGGCTAGAACTCACGACCCCGAGATCAGGACCTGAGGTGAGGTCAGGAGTCGATGCTTAACTGACAGAGCCAGCAGGGAGCCGAGAACCACACTGCTTTATCCTGTGTCTCTGTGACATCGTTCGAAATAGAAAAGTGCTGCGCCCCACTCTGTCCTGCTTTTCCAATACTGATTTGCTGTCCGGGGTCATTTGTGGGGGCTGACGGATGTTAGGGTTTTTTTTTTTTTTCCTACTTCTAGGATCTACCACCATGATTTTGATAGGAATGACATTGAAACCGAGGGTGGCTTCAGGAACTGTGGACATTTTCACAAGAGGAGGCTTCCACCCCACGAACCCAGGACGGCCTCCCAGAGCCTGGTATGGCTCAGTGCACAAGTCTTGTGCTCCTTTCGTTCAGTCTCATTATTTAGTCTCTGTGATGCTCCTGAGAAGGGAGTCACGTCCTTCATTTCGTTCCTGAGTGCTCATTGTCAGGACGCAGCAAGGCTACTGAGCTCTGTAGGTTCAGTTGGTGTCCCATGAATTTACTGAATTCAATCATTAGTTCTAACAGGTTTTGGTGGGGGCTCTCGGGTTTCCTGTTTCTAGCACCGCGTCTTCAACAAATAGGGACAGTGTGACGTCCCCCTTCCAGGAGTGGAACCTTTGCTGTTTCCTGTCTGTTGACTACATTAGGACTTCCAGCACTGAGAGGGGACCTCCTTGGCTTGTTCCTGCTCTTAGGGGAGACGATTTCAGGTTTTCACCCTTTCACCCTTTCAGGTTTCACCCTTGAGGATGTCAGCTGCGGGCCTTCCTAGCGGAACTTTATTCTGTTGATAGACATTTCCTCAAAACCCACTAGGCTTTTGAAGTTGTACTTTGTCAAATGCTTTTTCTGCAACTCTTGAGAGGATCGTATGCTTTTTGTCCTTTCTCTCGTTTTTCTTTTTTAAAGATTTTATTTATATATCCTTGAGAGACATACAGAGAGAGCGGCAGAGAGAGAAAGGCAGAGACATGGGCAGAGGGAGAAGGCGGCTCCGTGTAGGGAACTCGACGTGGGACTCGATCCCGGGACTCCAGGATCACGCCCTGGGCTGAAGGCAGGCGTTAAACCGCTGAACCACCCGGGGCTGCCCCATGTCCTTTCTCTGGTTAATGTGATGGATCCTGCTGACTGATGGACAGAGGGGCCGTGGGCAGGACATGGGCAATGTAGATGAACGATAGTAACAGCTATAAGCGTCTGGATCATAAATAAAATAAGTCACAGAAATTTAGAAAGTACAGCCTAGGGAATGGAGTCAGTACTGTTGTGACAACTTTGTACGGGGACAGACGGTGACGCCGCTTCTCGTGGGGGGAGCTGAATAAGGCACAGAATTGTCAAGTCACTAGTTGTAGCCCTGAAACTACTGTCACGTTGTGTGTTGACTGTACTTCAATAAATATCAAGGAAAAGGGGTTTCTGGTAGGACTCCCGGTGGGTCCGTGAAAGGCATTTACATGGTCGTTACACACACGAAGGCACCTCTGCAGAGGGGATAAACATGCTCACGTGTCTTCATGTTAATTTTTAGAAGATTTACTTGAGAAAGGGTGCAGTAGGGAGGGGCAGAGGGAGAGGGGGAACCTGGAGCGGACTCCTCACCCAACGGAGCCTGAGCCCCACGCGAGGCTCCACGCCACAACCTCAAGATCCTGACCTGAGCCAAACTAAAGAGTCGACGTGGAACCGACTGAACCACGCAAGAGCCCCTCGAATGTTAAGTGTAACCCCATGCTGTGAACTCTGGGGGTCGGGGGGACATCTGTGACCCCCAGTCTACCTAGAATGGTGGGAGGCCTGCAGGGCCAAGGATGGGAACTGAGGATGAGGGAGGGTGCCTGCATCCCCCTCCCGCCTGGCGTGGGGACAGGACCCTCCCCCGGGACCCTCCGCCTTCAGGGTGAAGGGCTAAGTGCTGATTGGACCCCGCCTGCCCACAGTCATGATGCGGGACCCCACTGTGGGCGGAACTGTGCCACCCCCGGGTTCCACCGCTGCATGGCGCTCACTGTGCGTCTGCAGAGCATCGGAAGCACTCGTGCTCTGGATCTGGCTCACAGCGACCGGACTCTCCCGCTCTCCCCAGTAGCTCAGTACTCCCACTCTCCTCAGTACCCCCACTCTCCCCAGTACCCCCACTCTCCCCAGTACCCCAACTCTCCCACTCTCCCCAGTACCCGGTGCATAAAGAGGAGGCGCTCACACAGCGACAGGTCACAGGTGAGTGGCCGCTGATGCCTGCTCCCCGGGGGCCACTCTGGGGCCTGTGGGTCTGGGTGGGGGCGCTGGCCTCCCGGGCTGGGTTCCAAAACACCCCGACCCCAATGAGATGACCGTGAGCAGCTCCTGCAGCCCTTCCACAGCCCCATGGGGTGAGGGCGGCACCCTAAGGCCCTGTCCAGGGAAGGAGGCTGCAGTGAGAGACCGGCAGCTCCCCGGAACCCCCGCTCCCCTGTAAGGCCTGTGCTATGCAGGGAGACCCAATACATGACCTTTCCAGCTCGTCCTAGATGCATGGACCCCGACAGGGATGACACCCCCCCCCGCCCCACCATGTGGTGAGGGGAGGACAGTCAGGGCCTGCTGGGTCCCCCTGGCCAGTGAGCAGGCTTGCTCTTCATGCACTGGAATGTGGGCGGAGTCCCTGGTGCTCCCCCCAGGCCTCCCCTCAGGATATTCACGCATCCTTGCCCTCAGGGTGGGGAGTGTGGTCGCACTCTTGCTGGCATCAGGTTTTAATTTTGATGAAGTCCACTCCATTGCTTTCTCCCCTCGGTCGTTGTGTTTGTGGAATCTCAGAGAAACCTTCGATCTCCCCCGGGCTGGGAGACATCACCCCGAGCATCAGAGCATCAGATCGGCATTCGCCAGAGCCTCCTGGGTCCTCCGCCCGTGTGCTCCTGATACCGGGGTGGGAGCGCTCTGTGATCCCAGGGTGATGGCGTGTCCTGGGACAGTGGCTGGGAAGGTGGACTGTAGGTGGGCGAGCAAAAGACAGGCAGTGAGGGCCCATGTGTGATGTTCCAGCCCAGCCTGTGCCCCTCAGGGCTATGGGGTTGTCTCTGACTCCGGTCAGACGGACGGGGACCTGCCCACGGGGAGCACCCGGATGCATGTGTCCTCGGAAGATATTCATGCGCCGTCATTCTTGGATGTGTTTGGATTGCAGCACCGTGCAGGAGGACTCAGAGAACCTACTGGCCTTGCAAAGGGCCAATATCGTGGCCCAGTACCATCAGGTGAGGCCCAGAAGGGACCATAGACAATACACACTCACGATAGGGGAGACCATACGATCAGAGCCAAGGATGAGTCAGGTCAGCCCAGACAAGGACCATAGTCACCAGGAACAAGTGAGACCCTGGGGATGGTCCTGGTGTCAGTAGCAACTAAGGGTCCATTCTGGATCCTAGTCATTGGTAGCTGAGGAGCCCAGTCACCAGGTACGGTGAGGCCCAGGTGGGGACCACAGTCACCAGGTCCAGATGAAGTCCACAGCTACCATGTCCAGGTGAGGCCTGGGTGGGGACCAGAGTCACCAGGTCCAGGTGAGGTGAAGGTGGAGACCACAGTCACCAGGTCCAGGTGAAGCCCAAGGTGGGGACTACAGTCGCCAGGTCCACATGAGGCCGGGATGGGGACCAGAGTCACTAGGCTCAGGTGAGGCCCAGTTGGGGACTAGAGTCACCAGGTCTGGCTGAGGCCCAGGTGGGAACCACAGTCACCAGGTCCAAGTGAGGCCCAGGTGGGAACCGCCCTTGATAGAAATGCGAACTCTTCTCACTGTAGCATTCAGCTGTTCTCTCTTTAAATCTCAGGCCGAATTCATAGGCTTTCAGGATGATTTGAAAGTTAGCTAGGTCATTTGGTGGGGACAGGTGACTTGGGGACCATACTCTTCGGCTGTCTTGCCCCTCTGACAGGGACATATTTTTAGCAGTGTACAGTAAAGTCTGTTTATTAAAAGTTGGTATTAATTTGTGCAAACAATTCTGTAGGCTTCAAGCAACTGTGAATCACACATATCCACACTGGCTAGAATATTTTGTTAACCTGAGTTTCTAGATAATTTTCATTATGTGAGCGGTTTCTTTCTAAAACTAATTACCAAAGGAAGTAGGGCAATAGGACAAGAGAAATAGCCCAAACAACATGAGAAAAAAAGAAACAGACAAAAAAACGCTAAGCATTTTTCTCGGATGAGAGAAAATCCTGATAGTGTAAGCTTTTTTCACCCTGCCCTGAGATAACCAAATCCCTGACTCAAATGTTTCAGGAGAGAAACTGGGTTTCTGATCCAGTAAATCGTGACTGCCTCTGGCACTTGGTTCCCATAGCTTGGATTGTGGCCTCAGACAAGCTCGGTGGTTTCCAGGCTGCACCTGGAGGGCTCTGATACATGCAACCTTAGGGGCAGTTGGGATCCATACCCTACAGACTTTAATTGATAAGTCCACCCAACCTCGCCATAAAACTTTGCTTAGAAAGAAGTCACATTGTGTGTTTTCAGAAGAATTGAAAATGGGCCAGCCTGGGTGGCCTCCGCCGTTTAGCACTGCCCTTCTTCACCCAGGGCGTGATCCTGGAGACCCAGGATGGAGTCCCACTTCGGGCTCCTGCATGGAGCCTGCCTCTCCCTCTGCCTTGTCTCTGTCTCTCTGCCCTCTCTCTCTCTCTCTCTCTCTCTCGCTTCTCTCTCTCTCTCCTCTCATGAATAAATAAATAAAATATATTTTTAACAAGTATATTGCAGGGCAGCCCCGGTGGCCCAGCGATTTAACGCTGCCTTCAGCCAGTGTGGGATGCTGGAGATGCAGGATGGAGTCCCACATCAGGCTCCCTGCATGGAGCCTGCTTCGCCTCTGTCTCGTCTCTGTCTCTGCTCTCTCCCTCTGTCTCGCTCTTCAAATAAATAAATAAATAAATAAATAAATAAATAAATAAATAAGAAAATGTATATTGCAGCTATATTGGTATTTGCTATATTAATAAAGTGGTTGTTTTTACATTTTATGGTGACTGGACCTAGCAAGTCTTTACATCACACCATCACTCTAGTCCTCGTGACAGTGTTGTGGACAGGCGTATTATTTCCTTTTAATAGATGAAATTGATGACCTCGAGCACATGCGGTTCCTTCCCTTTCTTTTTT
>NC_054840.1:29828205-29843685 GCF_018345385.1 Vulpes lagopus | reverse complement strand
TCCACTTACCTCTCACAACACTTCAGGCACGCATCGGGGCTAGGCCTGTTAGGAGCGCGGTGTACGTGCAGGCAGGATGTGGGAGGGACAGTCCATAAGCCCAACTCTCGGAAGTGTGTATGCTTTGCAGGCAGATGTCTGCTAGACACTTTGATGGGAGCTAGGACCGAGCTACACTCTCATTGAACAAG
The DNA here is from genome assembly GCF_018345385.1 of Vulpes lagopus. Lineage (NCBI taxonomy): Eukaryota > Metazoa > Chordata > Mammalia > Carnivora > Canidae > Vulpes > Vulpes lagopus. The sequence continues at coordinate 29,843,494 of NC_054840.1, read as the reverse complement.
GACGTTTGCAATGTCTGCATTGAGATCAGATACACCTGAGGAGAATCCTGTCACTTCCACATGCTCTTCACACAACCTCTTCCGGCACCTAACATAAGGATGCTGGGACCTACGTCTACGGGCAGTCAGAATGCGGGAGGGTCCTGCTCTGAACTCAGCTCGCACAAGGAAGCACGCCTACAAGCCAGCTTTCAACTAGCTGCGTTCCTCGGGCACTGAGAACGTAACAGTGTTCTAAGCCAGGAGGTACCCAGAATACCACTCCACTGCAGCTGGAGACACCCTCCAGGTCTGCTTATTCCACTTGCGTCTCACAAGCCTCTGACAAACGGCTGTGGTGCAGATGTTGGAAACTCTTTCTGCAGGCAGTGTGCAACTGTGAGGGACTGAGGGTGAGCTCAACTCTCCGAAGTAAGTTGCTTTCGGACAAGGCGTTCAGCTAGCTTCTCTCGTATGGCACTTAGGATGTCGCACCTGGCTCACACAGGAAATACTAGGAAATCGCTGGGTTGAGCTTGGATGCACTAGTCTTGTGGGCCGGGACTTTCCACTTACCTCTCACAACACTTCAGGCACGCATCGGGGCTAGGCCTGTTAGGAGCGCGGTGTACGTGCAGGCAGGATGTGGGAGGGACAGTCCATAAGCCCAACTCTCGGAAGTGTGTATGCTTTGCAGGCAGATGTCTGCTAGACACTTTGATGGGAGCTAGGACCGAGCTACACTCTCATTGAACAAGGACGTTTGCAATGTCTGCATTGAGATCAGATACACCTGAGGAGAATCCTGTCACTTCCACATGCTCTTCACACAACCTCTTCCGGCACCTAACATAAGGATGCTGGGACCTACGTCTACGGGCAGTCAGAATGCGGGAGGGTCCTGCTCTGAACTCAGCTCGCACAAGGAAGCACGCCTACAAGCCAGCTTTCAACTAGCTGCGTTCCTCGGGCACTGAGAACGTAACAGTGTTCTAAGCCAGGAGGTACCCAGAATACCACTCCACTGCAGCTGGAGACACCCTCCAGGTCTGCTTATTCCACTTGCGTCTCACAAGCCTCTGACAAACGGCTGTGGTGCAGATGTTGGAAACTCTTTCTGCAGGCAGTGTGCAACTGTGAGGGACTGAGGGTGAGCTCAACTCTCCGAAGTAAGTTGCTTTCGGACAAGGCGTTCAGCTAGCTTCTCTCGTATGGCACTTAGGATGTCGCACCTGGCTCACACAGGAAATACTAGGAAATCGCTGGGTTGAGCTTGGATGCACTAGTCTTGTGGGCCGGGACTTTCCACTTACCTCTCACAACACTTCAGGCACGCATCGGGGCTAGGCCTGTTAGGAGCGCGGTGTACGTGCAGGCAGGATGTGGGAGGGACAGTCCATAAGCCCAACTCTCGGAAGTGTGTATGCTTTGCAGGCAGATGTCTGCTAGACACTTTGATGGGAGCTAGGACCGAGCTACACTCTCATTGAACAAGGACGTTTGCAATGTCTGCATTGAGATCAGATACACCTGAGGAGAATCCTGTCACTTCCACATGCTCTTCACACAACCTCTTCCGGCACCTAACATAAGGATGCTGGGACCTACGTCTACGGGCAGTCAGAATGCGGGAGGGTCCTGCCCTGAACTCAGCTCGCACAAGGAAGCACGCCTACAAGCCAGCTTTCAACTAGCTGCGTTCCTCGGGCACTGAGAACGTAACAGTGTTCTAAGCCAGGAGGTACCCAGAATACCACTCCACTGCAGCTGGAGACACCCTCCAGGTCTGCTTATTCCACTTGCGTCTCACAAGCCTCTGACAAACGGCTGTGGTGCAGATGTTGGAAACTCTTTCTGCAGGCAGTGTGCAACTGTGAGGGACTGAGGGTGAGCTCAACTCTCCGAAGTAAGTTGCTTTCGGACAAGGCGTTCAGCTAGCTTCTCTCGTATGGCACTTAGGATGTCGCACCTGGCTCACACAGGAAATACTAGGAAATCGCTGGGTTGAGCTTGGATGCACTAGTCTTGTGGGCCGGGACTTTCCACTTACCTCTCACAACACTTCAGGCACGCATCGGGGCTAGGCCTGTTAGGAGCGCGGTGTACGTGCAGGCAGGATGTGGGAGGGACAGTCCATAAGCCCAACTCTCGGAAGTGTGTATGCTTTGCAGGCAGATGTCTGCTAGACACTTTGATGGGAGCTAGGACCGAGCTACACTCTCATTGAACAAGGACGTTTGCAATGTCTGCATTGAGATCAGATACACCTGAGGAGAATCCTGTCACTTCCACATGCTCTTCACACAACCTCTTCCGGCACCTAACATAAGGATGCTGGGACCTACGTCTACGGGCAGTCAGAATGCGGGAGGGTCCTGCCCTGAACTCAGCTCGCACAAGGAAGCACGCCTACAAGCCAGCTTTCAACTAGCTGCGTTCCTCGGGCACTGAGAACGTAACAGTGTTCTAAGCCAGGAGGTACCCAGAATACCACTCCACTGCAGCTGGAGACACCCTCCAGGTCTGCTTATTCCACTTGCGTCTCACAAGCCTCTGACAAACGGCTGTGGTGCAGATGTTGGAAACTCTTTCTGCAGGCAGTGTGCAACTGTGAGGGACTGAGGGTGAGCTCAACTCTCCGAAGTAAGTTGCTTTCGGACAAGGCGTTCAGCTAGCTTCTCTCGTATGGCACTTAGGATGTCGCACCTGGCTCACACAGGAAATACTAGGAAATCGCTGGGTTGAGCTTGGATGCACTAGTCTTGTGGGCCGGGACTTTCCACTTACCTCTCACAACACTTCAGGCACGCATCGGGGCTAGGCCTGTTAGGAGCGCGGTGTACGTGCAGGCAGGATGTGGGAGGGACAGTCCATAAGCCCAACTCTCGGAAGTGTGTATGCTTTGCAGGCAGATGTCTGCTAGACACTTTGATGGGAGCTAGGACCGAGCTACACTCTCATTGAACAAGGACGTTTGCAATGTCTGCATTGAGATCAGATACACCTGAGGAGAATCCTGTCACTTCCACATGCTCTTCACACAACCTCTTCCGGCACCTAACATAAGGATGCTGGGACCTACGTCTACGGGCAGTCAGAATGCGGGAGGGTCCTGCCCTGAACTCAGCTCGCACAAGGAAGCACGCCTACAAGCCAGCTTTCAACTAGCTGCGTTCCTCGGGCACTGAGAACGTAACAGTGTTCTAAGCCAGGAGGTACCCAGAATACCACTCCACTGCAGCTGGAGACACCCTCCAGGTCTGCTTATTCCACTTGCGTCTCACAAGCCTCTGACAAACGGCTGTGGTGCAGATGTTGGAAACTCTTTCTGCAGGCAGTGTGCAACTGTGAGGGACTGAGGGTGAGCTCAACTCTCCGAAGTAAGTTGCTTTCGGACAAGGCGTTCAGCTAGCTTCTCTCGTATGGCACTTAGGATGTCGCACCTGGCTCACACAGGAAATACTAGGAAATCGCTGGGTTGAGCTTGGATGCACTAGTCTTGTGGGCCGGGACTTTCCACTTACCTCTCACAACACTTCAGGCACGCATCGGGGCTAGGCCTGTTAGGAGCGCGGTGTACGTGCAGGCAGGATGTGGGAGGGACAGTCCATAAGCCCAACTCTCGGAAGTGTGTATGCTTTGCAGGCAGATGTCTGCTAGACACTTTGATGGGAGCTAGGACCGAGCTACACTCTCATTGAACAAGGACGTTTGCAATGTCTGCATTGAGATCAGATACACCTGAGGAGAATCCTGTCACTTCCACATGCTCTTCACACAACCTCTTCCGGCACCTAACATAAGGATGCTGGGACCTACGTCTACGGGCAGTCAGAATGCGGGAGGGTCCTGCCCTGAACTCAGCTCGCACAAGGAAGCACGCCTACAAGCCAGCTTTCAACTAGCTGCGTTCCTCGGGCACTGAGAACGTAACAGTGTTCTAAGCCAGGAGGTACCCAGAATACCACTCCACTGCAGCTGGAGACACCCTCCAGGTCTGCTTATTCCACTTGCGTCTCACAAGCCTCTGACAAACGGCTGTGGTGCAGATGTTGGAAACTCTTTCTGCAGGCAGTGTGCAACTGTGAGGGACTGAGGGTGAGCTCAACTCTCCGAAGTAAGTTGCTTTCGGACAAGGCGTTCAGCTAGCTTCTCTCGTATGGCACTTAGGATGTCGCACCTGGCTCACACAGGAAATACTAGGAAATCGCTGGGTTGAGCTTGGATGCACTAGTCTTGTGGGCCGGGACTTTCCACTTACCTCTCACAACACTTCAGGCACGCATCGGGGCTAGGCCTGTTAGGAGCGCGGTGTACGTGCAGGCAGGATGTGGGAGGGACAGTCCATAAGCCCAACTCTCGGAAGTGTGTATGCTTTGCAGGCAGATGTCTGCTAGACACTTTGATGGGAGCTAGGACCGAGCTACACTCTCATTGAACAAGGACGTTTGCAATGTCTGCATTGAGATCAGATACACCTGAGGAGAATCCTGTCACTTCCACATGCTCTTCACACAACCTCTTCCGGCACCTAACATAAGGATGCTGGGACCTACGTCTACGGGCAGTCAGAATGCGGGAGGGTCCTGCCCTGAACTCAGCTCGCACAAGGAAGCACGCCTACAAGCCAGCTTTCAACTAGCTGCGTTCCTCGGGCACTGAGAACGTAACAGTGTTCTAAGCCAGGAGGTACCCAGAATACCACTCCACTGCAGCTGGAGACACCCTCCAGGTCTGCTTATTCCACTTGCGTCTCACAAGCCTCTGACAAACGGCTGTGGTGCAGATGTTGGAAACTCTTTCTGCAGGCAGTGTGCAACTGTGAGGGACTGAGGGTGAGCTCAACTCTCCGAAGTAAGTTGCTTTCGGACAAGGCGTTCAGCTAGCTTCTCTCGTATGGCACTTAGGATGTCGCACCTGGCTCACACAGGAAATACTAGGAAATCGCTGGGTTGAGCTTGGATGCACTAGTCTTGTGGGCCGGGACTTTCCACTTACCTCTCACAACACTTCAGGCACGCATCGGGGCTAGGCCTGTTAGGAGCGCGGTGTACGTGCAGGCAGGATGTGGGAGGGACAGTCCATAAGCCCAACTCTCGGAAGTGTGTATGCTTTGCAGGCAGATGTCTGCTAGACACTTTGATGGGAGCTAGGACCGAGCTACACTCTCATTGAACAAGGACGTTTGCAATGTCTGCATTGAGATCAGATACACCTGAGGAGAATCCTGTCACTTCCACATGCTCTTCACACAACCTCTTCCGGCACCTAACATAAGGATGCTGGGACCTACGTCTACGGGCAGTCAGAATGCGGGAGGGTCCTGCCCTGAACTCAGCTCGCACAAGGAAGCACGCCTACAAGCCAGCTTTCAACTAGCTGCGTTCCTCGGGCACTGAGAACGTAACAGTGTTCTAAGCCAGGAGGTACCCAGAATACCACTCCACTGCAGCTGGAGACACCCTCCAGGTCTGCTTATTCCACTTGCGTCTCACAAGCCTCTGACAAACGGCTGTGGTGCAGATGTTGGAAACTCTTTCTGCAGGCAGTGTGCAACTGTGAGGGACTGAGGGTGAGCTCAACTCTCCGAAGTAAGTTGCTTTCGGACAAGGCGTTCAGCTAGCTTCTCTCGTATGGCACTTAGGATGTCGCACCTGGCTCACACAGGAAATACTAGGAAATCGCTGGGTTGAGCTTGGATGCACTAGTCTTGTGGGCCGGGACTTTCCACTTACCTCTCACAACACTTCAGGCACGCATCGGGGCTAGGCCTGTTAGGAGCGCGGTGTACGTGCAGGCAGGATGTGGGAGGGACAGTCCATAAGCCCAACTCTCGGAAGTGTGTATGCTTTGCAGGCAGATGTCTGCTAGACACTTTGATGGGAGCTAGGACCGAGCTACACTCTCATTGAACAAGGACGTTTGCAATGTCTGCATTGAGATCAGATACACCTGAGGAGAATCCTGTCACTTCCACATGCTCTTCACACAACCTCTTCCGGCACCTAACATAAGGATGCTGGGACCTACGTCTACGGGCAGTCAGAATGCGGGAGGGTCCTGCCCTGAACTCAGCTCGCACAAGGAAGCACGCCTACAAGCCAGCTTTCAACTAGCTGCGTTCCTCGGGCACTGAGAACGTAACAGTGTTCTAAGCCAGGAGGTACCCAGAATACCACTCCACTGCAGCTGGAGACACCCTCCAGGTCTGCTTATTCCACTTGCGTCTCACAAGCCTCTGACAAACGGCTGTGGTGCAGATGTTGGAAACTCTTTCTGCAGGCAGTGTGCAACTGTGAGGGACTGAGGGTGAGCTCAACTCTCCGAAGTAAGTTGCTTTCGGACAAGGCGTTCAGCTAGCTTCTCTCGTATGGCACTTAGGATGTCGCACCTGGCTCACACAGGAAATACTAGGAAATCGCTGGGTTGAGCTTGGATGCACTAGTCTTGTGGGCCGGGACTTTCCACTTACCTCTCACAACACTTCAGGCACGCATCGGGGCTAGGCCTGTTAGGAGCGCGGTGTACGTGCAGGCAGGATGTGGGAGGGACAGTCCATAAGCCCAACTCTCGGAAGTGTGTATGCTTTGCAGGCAGATGTCTGCTAGACACTTTGATGGGAGCTAGGACCGAGCTACACTCTCATTGAACAAGGACGTTTGCAATGTCTGCATTGAGATCAGATACACCTGAGGAGAATCCTGTCACTTCCACATGCTCTTCACACAACCTCTTCCGGCACCTAACATAAGGATGCTGGGACCTACGTCTACGGGCAGTCAGAATGCGGGAGGGTCCTGCCCTGAACTCAGCTCGCACAAGGAAGCACGCCTACAAGCCAGCTTTCAACTAGCTGCGTTCCTCGGGCACTGAGAACGTAACAGTGTTCTAAGCCAGGAGGTACCCAGAATACCACTCCACTGCAGCTGGAGACACCCTCCAGGTCTGCTTATTCCACTTGCGTCTCACAAGCCTCTGACAAACGGCTGTGGTGCAGATGTTGGAAACTCTTTCTGCAGGCAGTGTGCAACTGTGAGGGACTGAGGGTGAGCTCAACTCTCCGAAGTAAGTTGCTTTCGGACAAGGCGTTCAGCTAGCTTCTCTCGTATGGCACTTAGGATGTCGCACCTGGCTCACACAGGAAATACTAGGAAATCGCTGGGTTGAGCTTGGATGCACTAGTCTTGTGGGCCGGGACTTTCCACTTACCTCTCACAACACTTCAGGCACGCATCGGGGCTAGGCCTGTTAGGAGCGCGGTGTACGTGCAGGCAGGATGTGGGAGGGACAGTCCATAAGCCCAACTCTCGGAAGTGTGTATGCTTTGCAGGCAGATGTCTGCTAGACACTTTGATGGGAGCTAGGACCGAGCTACACTCTCATTGAACAAGGACGTTTGCAATGTCTGCATTGAGATCAGATACACCTGAGGAGAATCCTGTCACTTCCACATGCTCTTCACACAACCTCTTCCGGCACCTAACATAAGGATGCTGGGACCTACGTCTACGGGCAGTCAGAATGCGGGAGGGTCCTGCCCTGAACTCAGCTCGCACAAGGAAGCACGCCTACAAGCCAGCTTTCAACTAGCTGCGTTCCTCGGGCACTGAGAACGTAACAGTGTTCTAAGCCAGGAGGTACCCAGAATACCACTCCACTGCAGCTGGAGACACCCTCCAGGTCTGCTTATTCCACTTGCGTCTCACAAGCCTCTGACAAACGGCTGTGGTGCAGATGTTGGAAACTCTTTCTGCAGGCAGTGTGCAACTGTGAGGGACTGAGGGTGAGCTCAACTCTCCGAAGTAAGTTGCTTTCGGACAAGGCGTTCAGCTAGCTTCTCTCGTATGGCACTTAGGATGTCGCACCTGGCTCACACAGGAAATACTAGGAAATCGCTGGGTTGAGCTTGGATGCACTAGTCTTGTGGGCCGGGACTTTCCACTTACCTCTCACAACACTTCAGGCACGCATCGGGGCTAGGCCTGTTAGGAGCGCGGTGTACGTGCAGGCAGGATGTGGGAGGGACAGTCCATAAGCCCAACTCTCGGAAGTGTGTATGCTTTGCAGGCAGATGTCTGCTAGACACTTTGATGGGAGCTAGGACCGAGCTACACTCTCATTGAACAAGGACGTTTGCAATGTCTGCATTGAGATCAGATACACCTGAGGAGAATCCTGTCACTTCCACATGCTCTTCACACAACCTCTTCCGGCACCTAACATAAGGATGCTGGGACCTACGTCTACGGGCAGTCAGAATGCGGGAGGGTCCTGCCCTGAACTCAGCTCGCACAAGGAAGCACGCCTACAAGCCAGCTTTCAACTAGCTGCGTTCCTCGGGCACTGAGAACGTAACAGTGTTCTAAGCCAGGAGGTACCCAGAATACCACTCCACTGCAGCTGGAGACACCCTCCAGGTCTGCTTATTCCACTTGCGTCTCACAAGCCTCTGACAAACGGCTGTGGTGCAGATGTTGGAAACTCTTTCTGCAGGCAGTGTGCAACTGTGAGGGACTGAGGGTGAGCTCAACTCTCCGAAGTAAGTTGCTTTCGGACAAGGCGTTCAGCTAGCTTCTCTCGTATGGCACTTAGGATGTCGCACCTGGCTCACACAGGAAATACTAGGAAATCGCTGGGTTGAGCTTGGATGCACTAGTCTTGTGGGACGGGACTTTCCACTTACCACTCACAACACTTCAGGCACGCATCGGGGCTAGGCCTGTTAGGAGCGCGGTGTACGTGCAGGCAGGATGTGGGAGGGACAGTCCATAAGCCCAACTCTCGGAAGTGTGTATGCTTTGCAGGCAGATGTCTGCTAGACACTTTGATGGGAGCTAGGCCCGAGATACACTCTCATTGAACAAGGACGTTTGCAATGTCTGCATTGAGATCAGATACACCTGAGGAGAATCCTGTCACTTCCACATGCTCTTCACACAACCTCTTCCGGCACCTAACATAAGGATGCTGGGACCTACGTCTACGGGCAGTCAGAATGCGGGAGGGTCCTGCCCTGAACTCAGCTCGCACAAGGAAGCACGCCTACAAGCCAGCTTTCAACTAGCTGCGTTCCTCGGGCACTGAGAACGTAACAGTGTTCTAAGCCAGGAGGTACCCAGAATACCACTCCACTGCAGCTGGAGACACCCTCCAGGTCTGCTTATTCCACTTGCGTCTCACAAGCCTCTGACAAACGGCTGTGGTGCAGATGTTGGAAACTCTTTCTGCAGGCAGTGTGCAACTGTGAGGGACTGAGGGTGAGCTCAACTCTCCGAAGTAAGTTGCTTTCGGACAAGGCGTTCAGCTAGCTTCTCTCGTATGGCACTTAGGATGTCGCACCTGGCTCACACAGGAAATACTAGGAAATCGCTGGGTTGAGCTTGGATGCACTAGTCTTGTGGGCCGGGACTTTCCACTTACCTCTCACAACACTTCAGGCACGCATCGGGGCTAGGCCTGTTAGGAGCGCGGTGTACGTGCAGGCAGGATGTGGGAGGGACAGTCCATAAGCCCAACTCTCGGAAGTGTGTATGCTTTGCAGGCAGATGTCTGCTAGACACTTTGATGGGAGCTAGGACCGAGCTACACTCTCATTGAACAAGGACGTTTGCAATGTCTGCATTGAGATCAGATACACCTGAGGAGAATCCTGTCACTTCCACATGCTCTTCACACAACCTCTTCCGGCACCTAACATAAGGATGCTGGGACCTACGTCTACGGGCAGTCAGAATGCGGGAGGGTCCTGCCCTGAACTCAGCTCGCACAAGGAAGCACGCCTACAAGCCAGCTTTCAACTAGCTGCGTTCCTCGGGCACTGAGAACGTAACAGTGTTCTAAGCCAGGAGGTACCCAGAATACCACTCCACTGCAGCTGGAGACACCCTCCAGGTCTGCTTATTCCACTTGCGTCTCACAAGCCTCTGACAAACGGCTGTGGTGCAGATGTTGGAAACTCTTTCTGCAGGCAGTGTGCAACTGTGAGGGACTGAGGGTGAGCTCAACTCTCCGAAGTAAGTTGCTTTCGGACAAGGCGTTCAGCTAGCTTCTCTCGTATGGCACTTAGGATGTCGCACCTGGCTCACACAGGAAATACTAGGAAATCGCTGGGTTGAGCTTGGATGCACTAGTCTTGTGGGCCGGGACTTTCCACTTACCTCTCACAACACTTCAGGCACGCATCGGGGCTAGGCCTGTTAGGAGCGCGGTGTACGTGCAGGCAGGATGTGGGAGGGACAGTCCATAAGCCCAACTCTCGGAAGTGTGTATGCTTTGCAGGCAGATGTCTGCTAGACACTTTGATGGGAGCTAGGACCGAGCTACACTCTCATTGAACAAGGACGTTTGCAATGTCTGCATTGAGATCAGATACACCTGAGGAGAATCCTGTCACTTCCACATGCTCTTCACACAACCTCTTCCGGCACCTAACATAAGGATGCTGGGACCTACGTCTACGGGCAGTCAGAATGCGGGAGGGTCCTGCCCTGAACTCAGCTCGCACAAGGAAGCACGCCTACAAGCCAGCTTTCAACTAGCTGCGTTCCTCGGGCACTGAGAACGTAACAGTGTTCTAAGCCAGGAGGTACCCAGAATACCACTCCACTGCAGCTGGAGACACCCTCCAGGTCTGCTTATTCCACTTGCGTCTCACAAGCCTCTGACAAACGGCTGTGGTGCAGATGTTGGAAACTCTTTCTGCAGGCAGTGTGCAACTGTGAGGGACTGAGGGTGAGCTCAACTCTCCGAAGTAAGTTGCTTTCGGACAAGGCGTTCAGCTAGCTTCTCTCGTATGGCACTTAGGATGTCGCACCTGGCTCACACAGGAAATACTAGGAAATCGCTGGGTTGAGCTTGGATGCACTAGTCTTGTGGGCCGGGACTTTCCACTTACCTCTCACAACACTTCAGGCACGCATCGGGGCTAGGCCTGTTAGGAGCGCGGTGTACGTGCAGGCAGGATGTGGGAGGGACAGTCCATAAGCCCAACTCTCGGAAGTGTGTATGCTTTGCAGGCAGATGTCTGCTAGACACTTTGATGGGAGCTAGGACCGAGCTACACTCTCATTGAACAAGGACGTTTGCAATGTCTGCATTGAGATCAGATACACCTGAGGAGAATCCTGTCACTTCCACATGCTCTTCACACAACCTCTTCCGGCACCTAACATAAGGATGCTGGGACCTACGTCTACGGGCAGTCAGAATGCGGGAGGGTCCTGCCTCTGAACTCAGCTCGCACAAGGAAGCACGCCTACAAGCCAGCTTTCAACTAGCTGCGTTCCTCGGGCACTGAGAACGTAACAGTGTTCTAAGCCAGGAGGTACCCAGAATACCACTCCACTGCAGCTGGAGACACCCTCCAGGTCTGCTTATTCCACTTGCGTCTCACAAGCCTCTGACAAACGGCTGTGGTGCAGATGTTGGAAACTCTTTCTGCAGGCAGTGTGCAACTGTGAGGGACTGAGGGTGAGCTCAACTCTCCGAAGTAAGTTGCTTTCGGACAAGGCGTTCAGCTAGCTTCTCTCGTATGGCACTTAGGATGTCGCACCTGGCTCACACAGGAAATACTAGGAAATCGCTGGGTTGAGCTTGGATGCACTAGTCTTGTGGGCCGGGACTTTCCACTTACCTCTCACAACACTTCAGGCACGCATCGGGGCTAGGCCTGTTAGGAGCGCGGTGTACGTGCAGGCAGGATGTGGGAGGGACAGTCCATAAGCCCAACTCTCGGAAGTGTGTATGCTTTGCAGGCAGATGTCTGCTAGACACTTTGATGGGAGCTAGGACCGAGCTACACTCTCATTGAACAAGGACGTTTGCAATGTCTGCATTGAGATCAGATACACCTGAGGAGAATCCTGTCACTTCCACATGCTCTTCACACAACCTCTTCCGGCACCTAACATAAGGATGCTGGGACCTACGTCTACGGGCAGTCAGAATGCGGGAGGGTCCTGCCCTGAACTCAGCTCGCACAAGGAAGCACGCCTACAAGCCAGCTTTCAACTAGCTGCGTTCCTCGGGCACTGAGAACGTAACAGTGTTCTAAGCCAGGAGGTACCCAGAATACCACTCCACTGCAGCTGGAGACACCCTCCAGGTCTGCTTATTCCACTTGCGTCTCACAAGCCTCTGACAAACGGCTGTGGTGCAGATGTTGGAAACTCTTTCTGCAGGCAGTGTGCAACTGTGAGGGACTGAGGGTGAGCTCAACTCTCCGAAGTAAGTTGCTTTCGGACAAGGCGTTCAGCTAGCTTCTCTCGTATGGCACTTAGGATGTCGCACCTGGCTCACACAGGAAATACTAGGAAATCGCTGGGTTGAGCTTGGATGCACTAGTCTTGTGGGCCGGGACTTTCCACTTACCTCTCACAACACTTCAGGCACGCATCGGGGCTAGGCCTGTTAGGAGCGCGGTGTACGTGCAGGCAGGATGTGGGAGGGACAGTCCATAAGCCCAACTCTCGGAAGTGTGTATGCTTTGCAGGCAGATGTCTGCTAGACACTTTGATGGGAGCTAGGACCGAGCTACACTCTCATTGAACAAGGACGTTTGCAATGTCTGCATTGAGATCAGATACACCTGAGGAGAATCCTGTCACTTCCACATGCTCTTCACACAACCTCTTCCGGCACCTAACATAAGGATGCTGGGACCTACGTCTACGGGCAGTCAGAATGCGGGAGGGTCCTGCCCTGAACTCAGCTCGCACAAGGAAGCACGCCTACAAGCCAGCTTTCAACTAGCTGCGTTCCTCGGGCACTGAGAACGTAACAGTGTTCTAAGCCAGGAGGTACCCAGAATACCACTCCACTGCAGCTGGAGACACCCTCCAGGTCTGCTTATTCCACTTGCGTCTCACAAGCCTCTGACAAACGGCTGTGGTGCAGATGTTGGAAACTCTTTCTGCAGGCAGTGTGCAACTGTGAGGGACTGAGGGTGAGCTCAACTCTCCGAAGTAAGTTGCTTTCGGACAAGGCGTTCAGCTAGCTTCTCTCGTATGGCACTTAGGATGTCGCACCTGGCTCACACAGGAAATACTAGGAAATCGCTGGGTTGAGCTTGGATGCACTAGTCTTGTGGGCCGGGACTTTCCACTTACCTCTCACAACACTTCAGGCACGCATCGGGGCTAGGCCTGTTAGGAGCGCGGTGTACGTGCAGGCAGGATGTGGGAGGGACAGTCCATAAGCCCAACTCTCGGAAGTGTGTATGCTTTGCAGGCAGATGTCTGCTAGACACTTTGATGGGAGCTAGGACCGAGCTACACTCTCATTGAACAAGGACGTTTGCAATGTCTGCATTGAGATCAGATACACCTGAGGAGAATCCTGTCACTTCCACATGCTCTTCACACAACCTCTTCCGGCACCTAACATAAGGATGCTGGGACCTACGTCTACGGGCAGTCAGAATGCGGGAGGGTCCTGCCCTGAACTCAGCTCGCACAAGGAAGCACGCCTACAAGCCAGCTTTCAACTAGCTGCGTTCCTCGGGCACTGAGAACGTAACAGTGTTCTAAGCCAGGAGGTACCCAGAATACCACTCCACTGCAGCTGGAGACACCCTCCAGGTCTGCTTATTCCACTTGCGTCTCACAAGCCTCTGACAAACGGCTGTGGTGCAGATGTTGGAAACTCTTTCTGCAGGCAGTGTGCAACTGTGAGGGACTGAGGGTGAGCTCAACTCTCCGAAGTAAGTTGCTTTCGGACAAGGCGTTCAGCTAGCTTCTCTCGTATGGCACTTAGGATGTCGCACCTGGCTCACACAGGAAATACTAGGAAATCGCTGGGTTGAGCTTGGATGCACTAGTCTTGTGGGCCGGGACTTTCCACTTACCTCTCACAACACTTCAGGCACGCATCGGGGCTAGGCCTGTTAGGAGCGCGGTGTACGTGCAGGCAGGATGTGGGAGGGACAGTCCATAAGCCCAACTCTCGGAAGTGTGTATGCTTTGCAGGCAGATGTCTGCTAGACACTTTGATGGGAGCTAGGACCGAGCTACACTCTCATTGAACAAGGACGTTTGCAATGTCTGCATTGAGATCAGATACACCTGAGGAGAATCCTGTCACTTCCACATGCTCTTCACACAACCTCTTCCGGCACCTAACATAAGGATGCTGGGACCTACGTCTACGGGCAGTCAGAATGCGGGAGGGTCCTGCCCTGAACTCAGCTCGCACAAGGAAGCACGCCTACAAGCCAGCTTTCAACTAGCTGCGTTCCTCGGGCACTGAGAACGTAACAGTGTTCTAAGCCAGGAGGTACCCAGAATACCACTCCACTGCAGCTGGAGACACCCTCCAGGTCTGCTTATTCCACTTGCGTCTCACAAGCCTCTGACAAACGGCTGTGGTGCAGATGTTGGAAACTCTTTCTGCAGGCAGTGTGCAACTGTGAGGGACTGAGGGTGAGCTCAACTCTCCGAAGTAAGTTGCTTTCGGACAAGGCGTTCAGCTAGCTTCTCTCGTATGGCACTTAGGATGTCGCACCTGGCTCACACAGGAAATACTAGGAAATCGCTGGGTTGAGCTTGGATGCACTAGTCTTGTGGGCCGGGACTTTCCACTTACCTCTCACAACACTTCAGGCACGCATCGGGGCTAGGCCTGTTAGGAGCGCGGTGTACGTGCAGGCAGGATGTGGGAGGGACAGTCCATAAGCCCAACTCTCGGAAGTGTGTATGCTTTGCAGGCAGATGTCTGCTAGACACTTTGATGGGAGCTAGGACCGAGCTACACTCTCATTGAACAAGGACGTTTGCAATGTCTGCATTGAGATCAGATACACCTGAGGAGAATCCTGTCACTTCCACATGCTCTTCACACAACCTCTTCCGGCACCTAACATAAGGATGCTGGGACCTACGTCTACGGGCAGTCAGAATGCGGGAGGGTCCTGCCCTGAACTCAGCTCGCACAAGGAAGCACGCCTACAAGCCAGCTTTCAACTAGCTGCGTTCCTCGGGCACTGAGAACGTAACAGTGTTCTAAGCCAGGAGGTACCCAGAATACCACTCCACTGCAGCTGGAGACACCCTCCAGGTCTGCTTATTCCACTTGCGTCTCACAAGCCTCTGACAAACGGCTGTGGTGCAGATGTTGGAAACTCTTTCTGCAGGCAGTGTGCAACTGTGAGGGACTGAGGGTGAGCTCAACTCTCCGAAGTAAGTTGCTTTCGGACAAGGCGTTCAGCTAGCTTCTCTCGTATGGCACTTAGGATGTCGCACCTGGCTCACACAGGAAATACTAGGAAATCGCTGGGTTGAGCTTGGATGCACTAGTCTTGTGGGCCGGGACTTTC
>NC_054840.1:29815951-29828105 GCF_018345385.1 Vulpes lagopus | reverse complement strand
GAGATGGCTAAAATAATAATTACTTTGTTATATATAGCCCACGTCTTTTTTTTTTTTAAATTTTTTTATAATTTAAAAAAATTATTTATGATAGTCACACACACACACACAAAAGAGAGAGGCAGGGACATAGGCAGAGGGGAGAAAAAACCCCAGGCCCATCCCACCGGGGGGCCCGATGGGGGATTCGATCCCAGGTCTCCAGGATCGCCCCCGGGGGGCCAAAGGCAGGCCCCAAAAACCCCCTCCCAACCAACCCAGGGACCCCCCGGGCCCACATTTTCTTTATCCATTCATCGTTGCGGGGAACATAAAGGGGCCCTTCCACAGTTTGGCTTTTAAACTTTTTCCTTTGGTGAACTTTGGGGGTGAAGTGCCCAGCCCTTGCATACATCGGTGTCTTTGGGGAAATACCCAGCAGGAAAATTGGTGGGTTGTAGAAATAGTCCTTTTCCCCAGCTTTTTGGGGAAACCCTCCACACTGTTTTCGGGTGGCTGCCCCATTCACATTCCCTCCAAAAAATCCCAAGAGTGTTCCACTTTCTCCAATCCTCCCCCAAATTTTTGTCGTTTCCCGTCTTTTTAATTTCCCCCTTTTCTCGGTGTGAGGGGGTTTTTCTCATTTTGGTTTTGTTTTCTATTCCCTAAATGAAAAGTGACGTGGAGCGTTTTTAAATGTGCTTGCTTGCTCGTCTTTTGTGGGCTTTTTTTGGAAAAAACGGCTGGCCCCTTTTAAGTTGGAGAAGAGAGGGCACCCAAAAGCGGTGTTATTTCCGGTCATGGCCACTCCCAAAAGGGGCTCTTGATTTATGTGTGGTGCGTTTGCCTTTCCCTGTTGGGAAAGGGGTTCGTTGGATAAAATTTTAAAAAAGCAGATCCTCTCATATTTATGGGGTCTTATCTTTTTCTTTTCCCCTTTCTGCAAAATTTTTTAAAAACAAATTTTGTTTTTATCTCTATAGGGAGATTATTTGGAGGTATAGAGATTAGATATAAAAAAATTTTTTTTGAAAATTTTTAAAATAAAAATGTTTTGTTCTGTTTATAGAAAATTTAATTATTTTTATCAGTAATCATTAAATAAAAAATATATTAATGGAAAAATGTTTTATGTTTTTTGGGTTGGGTTTATTTAAAATTTTCATGTTCCTGGGATCGATCTATCAGTAGATCTATCACTCTTCATCTCCCCTAGCTAGCTAGCTATATACCAGGGAAGAGAAAAACCCAGATCAAACAGAGGGGAATGTCCCCCCCCGGGAAAATTTTTTCATGCAAGAGATGGGAAAAAAAATCTTCTTTTTCTTTCCTGATGTCCCAAATGAAAATTAACTCAGAGGTACCTGGGGATGTCCCTGTGGGCCAGGCCCCAGTGGTCAAGGGAGAACCCTTGATTTTTTTTCCCCTGAAAAAAAAGGTTTTTTATTAAAAGTAGGGGGACAGGCCCCCTGGGCCTGAAGGTTTCATCAGGATCATGGGGAAACCCTTGGTTATAAACTTTAAAGTTGCGTGTGGGGGGGGGACTTGGAGATAAAAAGGGGTTTTCCAAAAGGATTTTCAAGGTGAAAAAATTTCGGGGTCCTGGAGGTTGGCTACCCAGCAAACAAATGTTTGCTTTTGGCCTCTAGAAAAGCATTAACATTCAGGCAGCTTTTGAAATTTTTTCCCAATAACTCTGGGGTTTCAAGTTTTTTTTAAAGGGACTGCAAGTTTTTTAGGAAATGTAAGGGTGGGGAATGCCGGGGTTTGGTTTTCCCAAAGTGGTTGAGCATCTCCCTTTTGGGCCTAAAGGGGCATAAACCCTGGGGCCCTAGGATGGGGGTCCCACTTGGGGTTTCCGCAGGGAGCCTGCTTCTCCCTTTGTCTCTGTCTCTCCCCCCTCTTTTTTTTTCTTTCTTTTCTCTCTCTTTTCTCTTCTGTGTGTTTTTTTTCCCATGATTTAAATAAAAAAATTTTTTTTTTTTAAAAAAGCCCGATGGTTTAAATTTTTAAACTATATTTTTTGGCCCTTTGTTCCCCCCATCAAACCCGGGTTTCTCTCCCTCCCTGCTCTCTTGGTTCATTGGGCCCTTTTGGGGGGAGAAAAATCCAAAAGGGTATGAGGCAGGAGGGGGGTGAGATGGGATTAAGCCAAAAAAAGTAAATTTTTCCCGTGAGCTTGGGTTTAAAAGGGAAGTGCAGAGGCGGAATAAAGTGAGAAAATCAGGTTCTTGTCTCACAGAGTCCCAAAAATGAATCTGGGGGACAAAGAAGAGTAAGTAAAGCGACAGAGTTTTTTTTAAGCAAGGATACCGAGGGAAAACTTTTAGGGGGTGGGGGGGCCCGGCTGGGTTGCCCACATGGGCCTCCAATGACCGTTTTTCATTTAGGGAAATGATCAGGGGGGCTTTTTGGCCTTCTCATTTTTTGGGGGTCTTGGTTTTAGTAAGGGGCTAAATGTAAAATCTTTAAAAGGGTTTTTCTTCTTTTTAGAGTCTGGTTATTCTTTGTTGGGACAAAGGGCTTCCTAAAAAGACCCCCCTCTACCCCTTTCCTGGGAAGGGTGGGCTCGTTTGTTTCTTTATTTCGGGTTTTTTCCCTTTAAATTTAGTCCTTAGGATCTTTGTGAGCCTGAATCTGGGAGCCCCCCACCCATTTCTCCCTCCTGGTTCCTGTCCCTCAGTCCCAAAAAGGAGAGATGTGGGGTTTTGACAAAAGGTGCCCAAGAAAAAATTGTCACCGTTTCAATGTACCCTCCACCCGATTTTTTGGACCCAATTTCTTCGGGAAAATCCTTTTTTTTCCCCCTTTTTGTTTTGGATGGCAATGCTTTCTCTGTGGGCTGACCCACACGATCAATGACCGGTAACAGTTCAATCTGTGGGGAGAAACCCCCAAATGTCCCCTGGGGAATTATGAAGGAGGGAAATGTGGACTTGCTTGTTTTTTCCTCAGAAATCAGCATTTTAAAACTAAGGGAGTCCTCTGGGACTAGTCGAAACCCCGTGGGGACGGAGCCTGTCTCTGTACCTGCCCTATAGAAGGGCCCAAATAGACTTCATTTTGGGAAAAGGATGGGTGTTGAATAAAAAAGGAGAATCTCTGTAAGCTGGGTCTTTTTTCAGGTCACTGAATTTATACTTGGGAAAATGGGGTTTTTCCCGAACAAGTCCTGGAAAAAAGTTTTCCTAAGTTATTTGGGAAAAAGGGTAGTAAGTAGAAAAAGGAGTTTAGAATTTAGAAAAAAAAATTTAAAAAATGTGAGGAAAGTAGAGGTGTTGATCCCCGGGAAAGGGGGGTTTTTTGCAAATTTTCTCATTATTTGCTCGCCCTATTCTGAACAGAAAAAAGAAAGGGAAGGAACCAATGGCTCGAGGTATCAATTTCATCTAAAAAAAAGGGGAAAAAAAATCCCGCCGTCCCCCCAACACTGTCGCGAGGACTAAAAGTGATGGTTTTGGATTTTAAAGACTTGCTAGGGTCCAGTCACCAAAAATGTAAAAAAAAACCCACACTTTTTTAAATTAAGCAAATCCAAATATAGTTTGAAATATATATTTTCTTATTTATTTTTTTTATTTATTTATTTATTTTTTTAAGGGAGCGAGCAGGGGGAGGAGAGGAGAGACAGAGGACAGGGGGGAAAAGCAGGTCCATGCAGGGAGCCTGTTTTGGGGGACCCCAAACCTGCTTCCAGAACCCCACACTGGGCTAAAGGCAGCGTTTTAAATCGCTGGGCCCCCGGGGTTTGCCCTGCAATTATACTTTTTAAAAATATTTTTTATTTATTTATTAAAAAGAGGGAGAGAGGGGAGAGAGCTATGAGGGGAGAAAAGGAGAGAGAGGGGCCCCAAGGGGGACAGAGCCCCCGGGCAGAGGGGAGGCAGGCCCCAAAGCAGGGACCCCGGGAAGTGGGACTCCATCCTGGGCTCCGGGAAACACCCCCTGGGAAAAAGGGACAGTCCCAAAAACGGCTTGAGCCCCCCAGGTGCCCATTTTCAATTCTTTTTTTAAAACACAAAAATTTTAAATTCTTTCTGAAAGTTTTAGGGCGATTTGGGGTTTTTAATTTACCCAATTAAAAGCTGTGGGGGTATGGATCCGGGTGCCCCAAAGGTCCCTTTTCGAGCCCTCCAGGTGCAGCCGGGGAAACCCCCGAGCTTGTCTGGGGCCCAACCCCACAGTTTATGGGAACCAAGTCCCAGGGGCCCAAGTCACGATGTACTGGATCAAAAAACCCGTTCCCCCCTGAAACTTTGAGTCGGGAAAATTAGTTTATCTCGGGGCAGGGGGGGAAAAAAGCTTCACTTCGGGGTTTTTCTCTCACCCCGGGGAAAAATGCTTAGGTTTTTTTTTGTTCTGTTTTTTTTTCCCCTGTTGTTTGGCTATTTCTCTTTTTCCTATTCCCCTACTTCCTTTGGTAATTAGTTTTAGAAAGAAAAAAAACCCCTCACATAATAAAAAAATTTTCTAAAAAACCGGGTTAACAAAATTTTCTACCAGTGGGTATGTTTTGATTAAACCGGTTGCTTAAAGCCTACAGAATTTGTTTGCACAAATTAAAAAACCAATTTTTAAAATAAACAGACTTTCTTTTCATTGCAAAAAAATATGCCCCTGTCAGGGGGGGAAAGACAGCCGAAGGTAGGGTTTCCCCAAGTCATTTGTCCCCACCAAATGCCCTGGGCTAACTTTCAAATCACCCTAAAAGGGCCTATAAATTTCGGCCTGGATTTAAAGAGAAAAAAACCCCGGGGAATTTGTTCAGTGAAAAGAGTTCGCATTTTTTTCCCAAGGCGGTTCCCCCGGGGCCTCACTTGGCCCTGGTGACTGTGGTTCCCACCGGGGCCCTTTTCAGCCGGGACCTGGTAAACTTTGCCCCCAAACGGGGGCCCCCCGGGCCCTAGGGGTCTTGTCCCCATCCGGGCCCCATGTGGCCCTTTGGGCGACTGAATCCCCCCCTTGGCCCTTCCCCTGGACCTGGTGACTGTGGCCCTCCACCTTCACCTCCCCCTTGGACCTGGTGACTCTGGTCCCCACCCGGCCTCCCTGGACATGGTAGTGGGGGACTTCATCTGGACCTGGTGACTGGGGCCCCCCCCTGGGCCTACCGGCCCCTGGTGCTGGGCTCCTAGCTCCAATGACTGGACCCAAAGAATGGCCCCTTAGTTGCTACTGACACCAGGACCATCCCCCCGGGGGTCCACTTGTTCCTGATGGGCTATGGTCCTTGTCTGGGCTGACCGGGCTCAACCTTGGGCCCTTTTTCTTTGGGCTCCCCCATTGGAGTGTGTATTGTTTTTGGTCCCCTTTTGGGCCCCCACCCGTTGGTACTGGGCCACGAAAATTGGCCCTTTGCAAAGGCCAAATAGGTTCTCTGGGGTCCCCCTGCACGGTGCTGCAATCCCAAACACATCCAAGAATGCGGCGGAAAGAATACCTTCCGGGGGCACATACATCCCGGGGGCTCCCCGTGGGGAGGTCCCCGTCCGTTTTGAGGGGGTAGAGGGGAACCCCATAAAAGGGGGGCCCGAGGGGCACGGCTGGGGTTTGGAAAAATCCACCCTGGGCCCTCACTGGGGCCCGTCTTTTTCTCCCCACCCACAGTCCACCTTAAACCCGCCACTGTCCCGGACACGCCATCACCCTGGGGTCAACCCGAGCGCTCCCACCCCCGGGATCAGGAGCACACAGGCGGGGACCCCGGGGGCTCTGGCGGGAATTTCCGAATTTATGCTCTGATGCTCGGGGGTGTGTCTCCCAGCCCGGGGGAAAATCGAAGGTTTCTTGAGATTTCCCCAAACACACGACCAAAAGGGGAAAAAAAGAATGGAGTGGACTTCATCAAAATTAAAACCTGATGCCCGCAAGGTTTCGACCCACTCCCCACCCTGGGGGGGGCAAAGGGCGGGAATATCCTGAGGGGGGGCCTGGGGGGAGACCGGGACTCCGGCCCCCAAAATTTCCCGTGCATTTAAGAAACAAGCCTGTATGGCCAGGGGGACCCAGCAGGCCCTGACTGTCTTCCCCTCACCACATGGTGGGGGGGGGGGGGGGGGTGTCATCCCTGTCGGGGTCCATGCATCTAGGACGAGTGGAAAGGTTCATGGTATTGGGTCTCCCTGCATAGCACAGGCTTACCAGGGGAGCGGGGGTTCTGGGGGAGGCTGCCGGTCTCTCACTGCAGCCTCCTTCCCTGGACAGGGGCCCTTAGGGGGCCGTCTCACACCATGGGGCTGAGGAAGGGCTGCAGGAGCAGCTCACGGTCATCCTCATTGGGGTCGGGGGTGTTTTGGACCCCAGCCCGGGAGGCCAGCGTCCCACCAGGATCCCAAGGCCCCAGAGTGGCCCCCGTGGGAGCAGGCATCAGGGCACTCCCCTGTGACCTGTCGCAGTGTGGCGCCTCCTCTTTATGCACCGGGTACTGGGCGGGGAGAGAGGGAGACATGGGATACTGGGGAGAGTGGGGGGGTGTATGGGGAGCGAGCGTGGGGGTACTGAGGCGGTTTGGGGGAGTACTGAGCTACTGGGATGAGAGCGGGAGGAGAGTCCGTCGATGTGAGGCCAGATCCAGTGCCCGAGTGCTTCCGAAGCTCTGCAGATGCACAGTGGAGCGCATGCAGCGGTGGAACCGGGGGGTGGCACAGTTCCGCCCACCAGTGGGAGTTCCCGCATCATGACTGTGGGCAGGGGGGTCGAATCAGCACTTAGCCCTTCACCTGGAAGGCGGAGGGTTCCCCGGGGGGAGGGTCCTTGTCCCCACGCCAGGCGGCGAGGGGGAATTGCAGGCACCCTCCTCATCCTCAGTTCCCATTCTTGGTCCTGCAGGCCTACCACCATTCTAGGTAGGACTGGGGGTCACAGTGTCCCCCCGACCCAGAGTTCACAGCATGGGGTTGCACTTTCATTCAAGGGGTCTTGCGTGGTTCAGTCGGTTCCCGTCGACTCTTTTGTTTGGCTTCCAGCTTAGGATCTTGAGGTTTGTGGCGTGGAGCCCTCGCGTTTGGGGCTCAGGCTCCGTTGGTGAGGGATCCGTCCCAGGTTCCTCCTCCTTGCCCCTCCTACTTGCACCCTTTCTCAAGTAAAATCTTCTGTAAAAATTAACATGATGACCACTGTGAGCATGTTTTTCCCCTCTGCAGGACATGCCTTCGTGTGTGTAACGAACATGTACATGCCTTTCACGGACCCACTGGGAGTCTATCAGAAAAAACCCTTTTCCTTGATATTTATTGAAGTACAGTCAACACACAACGTGACAGTAGTTTCAGAGCTACAACTAGTGACTTGACAATTTCTGTGCCTTATTCAGCTCCCCCCACGAGAAGCGCGTCACCGTCTGTCCCGTACAACCGTTGTCACAACAGATACTGACTCATTCCCTCGGCTGTACTTTCTAAATTTCTGTGACTTATTTAATTTATGATCCAGCGCTATAGCTGTTATATCGGTTCATCTACTTTTGCCCATGTCTACACGGCCCCTCTGTCCCTCCGTCAGCCGGATCCATCACATTAACCAGAGAAAGGAACATGGGCCCGCCCCGGAGGTGGTTCAGCGGTTTAACGCCTCCCCTTCAGCCCAGGGCGAGATACTGGAGTCCGGGCTCGGTCCCACGTCGAGTTCCTACACAGAAGCCGCCTTCTCCCTCTGCCCATTGTCTCTGCCTTACTCTCTCTGCCGCTCTCTCTGATATGTCTTTCAAGGATATATAAATCAATCTTTAAAAAAAAAAAAACAAGAGAAAGGACAAGAAGTATACGATCCTCTCAAAAGAGTTGCAGAAAAAGCATATGACAAAGTACAACCTTCAAGCCTAGTGGGTTTTGAGGAAATGTCTATCAACAGAATAAAGTTCCACCAGGGGAAAGGGCCCCATAGCTGACATCTCTTCAGGGTGGAAATGATAACTGGAATTCGTCTCCCCTAAGAGCAGGGGAACAAGCCAAGGGGTCCCCTCTCAGTGCTGTAGTCCTAATGTAGTGACAGGAACAGCAAAGGTTCCACTCCTGGGGAAAGGGGGCGTCACACTTGTCCCTATTTGTTGAAGACGCTGGTGCTAGAAACAGGAAACCGAGAGCCCCCCCAAAACCTGTTCGAATAATGATTGAATTCAGTAATTATGGGACACCAATGAACCTTACAGAGTTCAGAAAGCCTTGCTGCTTCCTGACCAATGAGACTCAGGAACGGAAATGAAAGGACTCGTGCTCCCTTCTCAGGAGCAGCACAGAGACTAATAATGCGACTGACGAAAGGAGCACAAGACTTGTGCACTGAGCCATACCAGGCTCTGGGAGGCGTCCTGGGTTCGTGGGAGTGGAAGGCCTCCTCTTGTGAAAAATGGTCCACAGGTCTGAAAGCCACCTCGGTGTTTTTTCAAGTCATTCCTATCAAAATCATGGTGGTAGATCCTAGAAGTAGGAAAAAAAAAAAACCCTAACATCCGTCGCCCCACAAATGACCCGGGCAGCAAATCAGTATTGGAAAAGCAGGACAGAGTGGGGCGCAGGCACTTTCCTATTTCGAACGATGTCACAGAGGACACACAGGATAAAGCGTGGGTTCTCGGCTCCTGCTGGCTTGTCAGTTACGCATGCGACTTCCTGACTCACCTCAGGTCCTGATCTCTGGGTCGTGAGTTCTAGCCCTGGGCTGGGCCACGCACGAGGCGTGGGCCTACTTGACCAGAGGGGGGTGGTTCAGCATAGCTGAAAGGAGCAGACAGGGAGTCAGAAGGAAATGTGCTCTGATACAACTGTTTTGGTTTACTTAATTTAAACCCAATTAATTAATGTATAGGTCATTATACTTTCAGAGGTTAGAATTCCAGGGACTTACCAGTTGGAGAGAACAGCAGTGCTCGTGGACATCACCTGCCATCCTCGTGCCCCATCCCCCGTTATCCCCTCCCCCCCTGCTCACCTCCAGGACCCTCAGATTGTTTCCATTGATTCAGATCTGTATTCTGCTCTGTTTTCATCTTATTCGTTTTTCTTCCCTTCACAGGATGGTACATCTGCTTTGCTTCTTAATTCCTCCTATGAATGCACCATAGGGTCTTTTGTCTTTCCGACTGACTTATTTCACTTAAAGGATCCCTCTAGAAATTGTATCCGCGTCATTGCAAATGGCAAGATTTCCTTCTCTTTGATAGCAGTACCATTCCTCTCTCTATGACCATCATCTATCTCCCATCTCTATCCATCATCTGTCTGAAGCACGAGGCTCCTCCACAGTGTGGCTACTGTGGGACCAGGCCTGCTGTGGACATCGGGGCGAGGTGTCCCGCCCTGGCGTTTAATTGCTTTCTGTATCTTCAGAGTGAGCTCCAGGCCATGCACCTCCGGTCGCAGGAGCTCTATGGTAAGTTCCTGGGAGCCTTGGCACTGTTTCCAGGGCAGCTGCACAAGCCCGCAGTCCCGCCCAAGTGGAAGAGGGTTGTTGAGCTTGGCCGGACACGATAAAAGTCTGGTCCACATTTCATTTCGCATCATGTGGGCTCCATTCCTTGTCCCCTTAAGTATTTCTGGACGCCGGGTGTTGTTTGCTCATATCAGCTCGACGTTTCGAAGCTCATAGTGTTGGACCCTAGCTCACGGGGCCCAAAGTGTCTCGGTAGAGGCCCCAGAGGACTCAGACCCCAGACAGGCAGATGCAATAGCAGAGGGTTTTTTTTTTAAGACAGTCAAGAAAGAGAGGATGAGAGAGAGGATAGGCAGAGACATAGGCAGAGGGAGAAGAAGCAGGCTCCATCACCGGGAGCCCGGACGGGGACTCGATCCGGGTCTCAAGCTCATGCCCTGGGCAAAAGCAGGCACTAAAACCGCTGCGCCACCAGGTATCCCTAGCAAGAGGGTTTTATTGAAAAAGTTTGCGCAAACGCGGCCCTCGGCCTCAAGGTGGGAAGAGCCCAGATTGGCAATTTCAGGCATCTTTTAAAGGCAAACGCGGGTTCGCTAGCAATCGGGTTAAGACAGGATTGATTCTTTGAAGGTCAACATGAAACATGTTCAGAGACTTTCCAGTCAGGCGTGGGGGGGGGGGATTGTTTTCTCCTATCTCGAACAAACCACAGAATGTTTTTCATTGCTTAAATTCCGGGGAAGGCGCCAGGATGTGCTGCCTTGGGTTAGTCGTGTGGTCCTAAATTTTCCCCAGGGGTGGGGGGGTGGGGGGGGTTGTGTTTCTCAATAGGTCTCATCTGGAGCCTGGAAGGCCAGGCAGGTCCTGCATGGGCGTGGGGCTCCGCCTCCCACACGCCCTTCAGCACCTTGAGCCCAGGCCCCAGTCAGGGGGCGTGTGTCGCAGGTAGCCTCCTCCGCAAGCAGTAACAGGAGCCGGTCTTTTGCTCTGGCTGCCTGAGGAGGATGTGGGCCGCGTCCAGGCTGACAGGAGCCCCGGCCTCCTCTGGACCCGCAGGTAGGCTTCAGGACCATGTGGAGCGTGTCCTCGCTGCCAGGAGCCTGGTCTCCTCAGGACCCACGGTGAGAACTTCAGGAAGATGAGCGGCCGCTTCCTCGCTGACAGGAGCCCAGCCTTCCTCAGGGACCCGCCGGTTGAGCTTTTTCGGAAGATGTAGGGTCACGTCCACGCTGACGGAGCCCCGGCCTCCTCACGACCCACGGTGGAGTTTTCGGGATGACGTGGCGGCCGGGTCTACACTGACAGAGGCCGGCCTTCTCAGGACCGGCGGGTAGCTTCGTCCCATGTTGGAGCCGCGTCCACGGTTGACAGGAACCTGGCCTCCTCAGAACCGCAGGGAGGCTTCGGAGAGGATGTGAGGCATAGACCACAGTGACAGGGACCCCCCTCGTCTCAGCGACTGTGTCTATGACTCCGGAAGACATGGGCCCAACGTCTGCATGACAGAGTCCCGGCTTCCTCAGACCTGCTGGCGGACCCTGGAGGCGCTCTTTTCGAGTCACATCCATCTCAGCAGCAGCTACTCAAAAACAAGGTTTAATTTAATGGGGACAATTGAGATAGGGTTTGGGTTTTTTGGTGAGCAATATGTGGTAAGGGTGAAATTAGATGATATGGATTAAGGGTCATGGGTTTTTCGGGTTTAGTTCCCGGTTAGGGGGAGGATGGGGGAAGGGCAAGAGTTTGGAGTAAAGGGACGGATTTGGGATTAGGAAAAATGAGTTAAGGAATGGATAAGGGGGATGTTAAAAAATGGGTTTTTAGGGTTAGGGTTAAGGGGTGGGGGGGGAATACAATTTTGAGATAGAGCGGGGGTGGGGGGTTTTTGTTTAAGGGTTAGGGGTTAAGGCAGGGGTTTGGGCTAGGTTTGGGGCCCAAATTGGGTTTTGGGTTTCGGGGGTTTGGGTTTGGAAAAGGGTTAAGGGTACAGAGAAGGGGTTTTGGGTTAGGGTTAGGGAATGGGGGAGGGGTTTGGGAACCCGGGGGAGGGTTGGGAATAGGTTAGGGTTTTGAGGGTTACGGAATTTGGGGTTAGGGTTAGGGTTTTGGGAACGGGTTAGGGGTTTGGGTTAGGGGGTTTGGGTTAGGGAATGGGTTAGGGTTTTGGGAAAGGGTTAAAGGGTTTTGGGGAACGGGGTTTGGGTTTTAGGGTTTTGGGGAACGGGTTTTTGGGTTAGGGGGTTGGGAACGGTTAGGGTTAGGGTTAAAGGGGGCGGGTTTGGGTTAGGGGAAAGGGTTAGGGTTAGGGAACGGGGTTTGGGAACGGGGTTAGGTTTTGGGGAAAGGGTTAGGGTTAGGGAATGGGGGTTAGGGGTTTAAGGGGGTTACGGGAACGGGGGTTGGGGGGTTTTGGTTAGGGAACAGGGGTTTTGGGGTAGGGAAAAGGGTTAAAATTTTGGGTTAAGGGAAAAGGGTTAGGGTTTTTGGGAAAGGGGTTTGGGAAGGGTTAGGAGGTTGGGAACGGGGTTTTGGGGTTAGGGAACCCGGGGTTTGGGGGTTAGGGAAAAGGGTTAAGGGGTTAGGGGGTTTTGGGGTTTGGGGGTTTGGGGGTTAGGGGGGTTAAGGGGGGTCAGGGTTAGGGTTAGGGAACGGGTTAGGGTTAGGGTTTAGAGAACGGGTTAGGAACGGGTTAGGGAACGGGTAGGGAAACCGGTTTCGGGAACGGGTTAGGGTTAGGGTTAGGGGGTTTGGGTGAGTGTTAGGGTTAGGGGGTTTGGGGCTCCGGGTCAGGGTTAGGGTAGGAGTTTAG
>NC_054840.1:29805235-29815851 GCF_018345385.1 Vulpes lagopus | reverse complement strand
TAGGTGCAGGCAGGATGTGAAGGGACAGTCATAAGCCCCAACCCTCTGAAGTCTGTATCTTTCGAGGCAGATGTCTGCTAGCACTTGGAGGTTGCTAGTTTCGAGCTAAACACTCTCATTGAGCAAGGAACGTTTACAATTGCTGCATTGAGATAAGAAACACCTGAGAAGAATCCTGTCACTTCGCACAAGCCTTCACAAAACCTCTTCCGCACCTAACATAAGGATGCTGGGACCTACGTCTACGGCATCAGAATGGCGGGGAGGCTCCAGCCCGAACGTTGCAGCTCGCACAACCGGAAGCAACGGCCTTCTGCAAGCTTTCATCAACGACCTGCGTTACCCTCGGCCACCTGAGAACGAAACATGTTCTAAGGAGCCAGAGGTACCCAGAATAACCAATCCCACTGCAGCTAGAAACACCCTCCAGGTCTGCTTATTCCACTTGCGTCTCACAAGTCTCTGACAAACGGCTGAGGTGCAGATGTTGGAAACTCTTTCTGCAGGCCGAGTGCAACTGTGAGGGACTAATGGTGATCTCCAACCCCTCTGATTAAGTTCTTTTCGGATAAGGCGGTTCAGCTAGCTTCTCTCGTATGGCAGTTAGCGATTTCGCACCTGACTCACAGTCAGAAATACTAGGAAATCGCTGGTTGAGCTTGTATGCAATATCTTGTGGGCGGCGACTTTCCACTTACCCACTCACCAACACTTCAGGCAACGCATCGGTGCTAGTCCTGTTAGGAGCGCGGTGTGACGTGCAGGGAGATGTGGGAGGGACATCCAAAAGCCCCCCAAATCTCGAAGTGGGTATGCTTTGGCAGTCAGATGTCTGCTAGACACTTGTTGGGAGTTTTTTTTTCTAGGACGGAGCTTACACTCTCATTGAGCAAGGACGTTTGCAATGTCTGCATTGAGATCAGATACACTGAGGAAGAATCCTGTCACTTCCACATGCTCTTCACACAACCTCTTCCGTCAACTACCATAAGGATGCTGGGAACCTACGTCGATGGGCAGTCAGAATGCCGGGAGCTCCTGCCCTGAACTCAGCTCGCACAAGAAACACGCCTACAAGCCAGCCTTTCAACTAGCTGCGTTCCTCTGGCAGGGGAGAACGTAAAACAGTGTTCTAAGTGGAGTACCCAGAATTACCACTCCACTGCAGCTGGAGACACCCTCCAGGTCTGCTTATTCCACATGCGTCTCATCAAGCCTCTGACAAAACGGGTGTGGTTCAGATGTTGGAAACTCCTTTCTGCAGGCAGGGGGTGCAACTGTGAGGGACTGAGGTGAGCTCAACTCTTCCCTAAGTAAGTTGCTTTCGGACAAGTCGTTTCAGCTAAGCATCTCTCGTATTGGCACTGAAGCATGTCGCACCTGGCTCACACAGGAAATACTTGAAATCACGCGTATAGCTTCGATGCACTAGTCTTGTGGGGGCCCGGGGCTTTTCACTTACCCTATCACAACACTTCAGCCCGCATCAGGGTTTAGGCCCTCTTAGGAGCGCGGTGTACGTGCAGCAGATGTGGGAGGGACAGACCATAAGCCCAACTCTCGAAGTGTGATGCTTTGCAGCAGATGACTGCTAGATACTTTGATGGGAGCTAGGACCGAGACAACAATCTCATTGAACAAGGACGTTTGCAATGTCTGCATTGAGATCAATACACCTGAGGAGGAATCTGTCACTTTCCCAGCTCTTCACACAACCTCTTCAGGACCGAACATAAGGAATGCTGGGACCTACGTCTACGGGCAGTCCAGAATGCGGTGGAAGGTCCTGCCGTAAACATGCACTCTCGCAGAAGAAGCACGCGTACAAGCCAGCTTTTTAACTAGCTGTGTCCTTGGCACACAGAACCTAACAGTGTACTAAGCCAGGAATGTCCCCAAATACCCACTCCCTGCAGCTGGAGTCACCCTCCTCAGGACTCTTAATCCACTTGCCGTCACACAAGCCTCTGACAAACGAAATATGGCAGATGTTGGAAACTCTTTCTGCAGGCATGTGCAACTGTGAGGGACTGGAGTGAGCTCAACTCTCCGATAGTTGCTTTCGGACAAGGGTTTCAGCAGCTTCTCTCCGTATGGCACATAGGATGTCGCACCTGGCTCACACAGGTAATTCTAGAGAAATCGCTGCTCGTTGAGCTTGGATCAATAACTGTGGCCGGGATCATTCCACTTACCTCTCACAACACTTCAAGGCACTCATCGGGCTAGGCCTGTTAGGAGCGCGTTGTATTGGATGCAGGATGTCGGAGGGACAGTCCATAAGCCCAACTCTTCGGAAGTGTGTATCCTTTGCAGGCAACATCCTGCTAGACACTTTATGGGGCTTAGGACCGAGCTACACTCACATGAAACAAGGACGTTAGCAATGTTTTGCATTGAGACCAGATAAACCTGAGGAAATCCTGTCACTTTTCCCCATGCTCTTCACAACAACCTCTTCCGGCACCTAACATAAGATGCTGGACCTACGTCTACGAGCAGTCCAGATTCGGGATTGCTCCTGCCCTAACTTCCAGCTCGCACAAGGAAGCAAACGCCTACAAGCCAGCTTCAACTAGCTGCGTTCCTCAGTACTGAGAACCTAACATGTTCACAAGCCAGGAAGGTACCCAGAATACCACTCACTGCAGCTGGAGACACACTGCAGGTCTGCTTATTCACTTGCTTCGCACAGGCCTCTGACAAAGAGCTGTGGTGCAGATGTTGAAACTCTTTCTGCAGGCAGTGTGCAACTGTGAGGAGACCAGAGCGTAGGAGCTCAACTCTCGAAGTAAATTTGCTTTCGACATTGAGGTTCAGCTAGCTTCCTCTCCTATGCACTTAGGATGTAGCACACCCGGCTACACAGGAAATACAAGGAGCAGGAGCTGGGAGCGTGATGCACTAGTCTTTGGGCCGGGACTTCCCCTTACCTCTTCACAACACTTTCAGGCACGCATCGGGGCTACCTGTTAGGGAGTCGCGGTGTAACGTGCAGCAGGATGTGGGAGGACAGTCCATAAGCCAAACTCTCGGAAGTGTGTATGCTTTGCAGTCAGAGTCTGCTAGCCACTTTGATGGGAGCTAGTACCGAGCTACACTCTATATGAACAAGGACGTTTGCATGTCTGCATTGAAGATCAGATACACTTGAGGAGAATCCTGACACATACCCCACATGCTCTTCACTACAAACCTCTTCGGGCACCTACCTAAGGATGCTGGACCTACTACGTCTACGGGCAGGCAGAAGTGGGAGGGTCCCCTCTGCCCTGATACTCAGCTCTCACAACGAAGCACGCTTACTAGCCAGCTTTCAACTAGCTGCGTTCCTCGGGCACTGTAACGAACAGTGTTCCAAGCCCAGGACTACCCAGAATACCAATCCACTGCCAGCTGGAGACAACCTCCAGTCTGCTTATTCCACTGCGCCTCACAAGCCTCTGACAACCGGCTGGGGCAAGATTGGAAAGCAACTTTCGCAGGCAGTTTGTGCAAATGTGGAAGGGACTGAGGGTCAGCTCAACTCTCCGAAGTAAGTTGCTTTTTGAAAAGGCTTCATCCCGCTTCTCTCGTATGGCTCTTAGGCAGTAGCACACCAGCTACACAGGAAATACTAGGAAATTCGCGGGTGAGCTTTGGATGCACTAGTTCTAGTGGGCCGGGACTTTCCACTTACTCTCCACAACAGTTCAGGCCACGCATCGGGCTAGGCCTTTATAGGAGCGAGGTGTACCTCAAGGCAGGAAGTTGGGAGGGACAGTCCATAAAGCTCAACTCTCAGGAGCGTGTATGCCTGGGAGGTAGATGTCCTGCCCCCAAACGCAAGTACAGGGGAGTTGAGAACCATAGCTACACTCTAATTGCACAGGAGTTGTAATCGCTGTATATCAACTCACAAATACACGTGAGTACGAGCTTTGTGCTTCCACATGCATTCTACAACCTCTCCCTGCCACCTAACCTGAGATTTGTAGCTACGTCTAAACAGGCAGGCAAGATTGCGGTGGGGTCCTGCTTGAACTCATATCTCAAAGGAAGCATTCCTCAATTGCAGATAGCTTTCCAGTAGCTGCGTTCTTAAAGCGTGACAATAATAGCTTCAGTGAAAGGGGATCAGGCTGTGGAGGAAGCTGTCCGGAGGTGCGAAAGTGACAAGCAAGTCACTTGGTTCTCTCTCTGCTCTTGTTCTTGTAGAACGAAATCCTGCGGAAGCGAATCCGTAACAGGCAGTCAGGATGTGGGAGGTACAGGCCATAACACAACTCTCGAAATGTGAATGCCTTGTAGGTACATGTTTGCTTGCCACTCCTACAGGGGAGATAGAACCAAGACGACTCTCATTGAACAAGTTGTTTTAAAACCCTGTATTTGAATTCCCGATTCACTTGAGACAGGCCAACCTTCCCCAAAACTTTTCACACAACCCTTCCAGCACCTCACTTGGATGATAGGGGGTATGGGCCCGCAGGTAGCCAATTTGGGAGGGCCTCCCCGACTCAGCCTCACATGGAAGCATCCCCAGAACCAGGGTTTTTAACAAATGTTTTTTTTAAAGACCCGTGTGGGCCCCTTCCCAACCTAACCTAAACTTGGTCACTCCATCCCCCCAAAAGGGCCCAAACCCGGTCTTGTGCCCTGGGGAAAAATTTTTTTTGGCCTCACCTGGACCTGGGAAAATATGTTTTCCCCCCCCGGGCCTCAACGGGCTTATGACTATTGTCCCCACC
Source organism: Vulpes lagopus (assembly GCF_018345385.1). Lineage (NCBI taxonomy): Eukaryota > Metazoa > Chordata > Mammalia > Carnivora > Canidae > Vulpes > Vulpes lagopus. The sequence continues at coordinate 29,811,121 of NC_054840.1, read as the reverse complement.
TGGGGTCCCAAAACCCCAAACCCGGGGACTGAGTTTTCCCCCTGGGGCCCTTTCCTGACAGGTGAATCTGGTCCCCCCCCTGGTTTTTCACCTGACTGGGTGGGCTCGGCCCCCCACAAAGCAAACCCCACCTGGAAACCTTTGACTCTTGTACTCACCTGGGCATCATCCCGGGTATGTCCCAGGGCTGTTTCCCCCCCAAATGAGACCTGGAACTTTTAAAATTTTAAACCCCACCTTGGGGGTTCACCTGGACCCGGTGCTCTGGTTTTCCCCATGAACCCCACTGGACCTGGGTCCCTGCTGTTTTTTCTAGACCCCCACCTTTAACTGGAACTTTTGTGTCCAACCCGGGGCCCCCCCCTGGGCCGGTGAATCTGGTCCCCACAAATCCCCCCAAGTGGGCCCCGGGTCTCGGCCGAGGTGGGATCATTGGAAAAATGGGGGTTTTTGTGTTCCCCACCTGGGACTCAAACCCCGACCTGGGGGCTCGGTCCCTTACCTGGCCCCAAACCCGGACCTGGGATTCTGGGCTCCCCTGAGACTACCCTTATTTTGGTGACTTGGGCCCCACCTGGGGGGTTCCCCTTGGACCTGGGGACCCTGACCCCATCCCGGGCCTCACCTGGGCCCCGTTTAAATCTGGTCCCCCAACTGGGGATAATTGGGGGCCCGGTTACTGTGTTTTTCCCCAACTGGGGCCTCACCTGGACCAGGGACCCCTGGCCCCCTCTGGGTCTCAACCCCCGACCTGGGTACTGTGAACCCCACTTTGGCCTGATTTTGGGCCTTCTGACTCTGGTTTCCACCTGCCCCCTCACCTTTGAACTGTTTTACTCTGGGTTTTTTCAAGGGCCCCCCCATACCTGGGGGAATTTTGGTCCCCCCCTGGGCCTCATCTGGGCCCCGGGGACTCTGGTCCCCCCCTTGGGCCCTCCTGGACCTGGTTTAACTCTTTTCCAAAGTGGAAACCCCCCCCTTCCCTGGTGACTCTGGGGCCTCAGTTTTGGGCCCCACCTGGGCCGGTGAAATCTCTTCCCCCCCTTTGACCAACCAGACCTGGTAATCTCCCTCCCCACCTAGGGGTCCCCTAACCCGGGGACCTTGTCCCCCCGCCCATCCTCCCAATTTTGACCTGATTTTCTGGTCCCCGTGGGGCCCCACATGGACCTGGGACTTTAGCTGGAAATAGGGCCCCGGGTTCCCCCATGGGGGTCACCTGATAAATGGGGGACTGTGGTCCCTTCCCCCCACCAGGGCCTGGTGATTCTGAAACCCCCCTTGGGGCCCTTTCATGGCCCTAGTGACTCTGGTCCCACATAGGCATCTTTGGGACCTGATACCTATTCCAAAACCTGGGCCTCACTTTAAACCGGGGGACCTCTGGTCCCACTCGGGGCCCAAACAAACGGGTTACTCGGCCCCCCTCGGGACCCCCCCCCCTTTACCTTTTGACTTGGTCCCCCCCCGGGCTTCACTTGGACCGGGTGAATCTGGTCCTTACCTTTTTCCTCACCTGCCCTTTGGACAGTGGTCCCCACCGGGGTTTTCACCGGGGCCCTTGGTGAGTCGGGTTGCCACCTGGGCCTAACCTGGCCCCTTGTGACTGGGGTCCCCACCTGGGTCCCCCCTGATCGGGTGGTTTCGGGTTTTTTCCAAATATGGGTTTTCCCCGGGACCGGGTTTTCCTGGGGTCCCCTTTCGGGCCTCCCCCGGGAAAAAAAATGATCCCCAGGGGTAAATAAATAAAATCTTAAAAACCAAAACAAAAAAAAAGGACAAAGGCATACGATCCCCCAAAGAGTTCCAGAAAAAGAAATTTGAAAAAATACAACAAAAAAAAAGCATGTGGGTGAAAAAGGGGAAAATAAAAGGGGAAGGGAAAAAGGAAAGTGGGGGAAATATCAAAAAAGGGAAACCCAGAACATAAAAAAACCTCCAAACCTGGGAAATAAAAACCCCAAAAAGGGGTTTTTTGGGAAGGGGAGGACAGGGGGGGGTGGGTGGGGATTTTGTGAGGGGCACGAGGGGGCATTTAAAGGGAATGAGACTGGGTTTTAAATTCTGTATGGGGGCAAAGTGAACCCCCATAAAAAAAAAAATTTTAAATTTTTAAAAAAAAAATGATAGGGGTTTTTTATTTTTTTTATTTTTTTTTTTTTCGGAAATAGGGGGTTTGGGGGAAAAACGAATATCAACAAAAAAAAGGCCGTGTGGGAAGGGCCCCGTACGGACATAAACCTAAAGGGGGAAAACTTAAAATCGTCTCCCCTAAAAAGCAAAAAACAAGCCAAGGAAGTCCCCTCTCAGCACGGGAAAGGGCCTATCGTAGCAAAAAGACGGGAAAAAAAAGGGTTTCCCCACACCGGGAAAAGGGGGAAAAACCCACACTGCCCCCCTTTTTTGCTGAAAGTGGTATTAGAAACGGGAAACCCAAACAACCCCCCAAAAAACTGTTAGAACTAATGAGGGGAAATTCCTAAAGTTTGGGGCCACAAAATAAACAGAGATCAGTAGCCTTCTGTGTCCCAAAAAATGAAAACTCAGGAAGGAAATTCAGGACATGACAAACCTTATCGGGAGAAATCAAAAAAAAACAAAAAAAATTTAAGACTAAACCCAAGGACTGCAAGACTTGTACACTAAAAATTTAACAAGACTTTGGGGGGCCCATCCTGGCTCGGGGGGTCAGAGCCTTCATCTTGTTAAAAGTCCACAGTTCCAGAAGCCACCCCAGTTCCCAAAGTCATTCCTAACAAAAACAGGGGCTGATTTTAGAAAAAGAAAAAGCACTCCTAAATTTGTCCGCCCCCACAAATGACCCTGGACAGCAAATCATTTTTGGAGAAGCCGGAAAAGGCTGGACGCCCGCCTTTTTTTATTTTAAACGATGTCAAAAGAGACACAGGATAAACAGTGTGGTTCTCGGGGCCCCTGGCTGTCTCCGTTGGTTAAGCAAACTGACTCTTGACCTCACCCCCGGTCTTTTATCTTGGGGTCCCTAAGTAAATTGGGCCCGTGCTGGGGGTGTGGGGCGGGGGCTGGACCTACTTAAACAAACCAAACCCCCGGGGGTGGTTCTGGCATTTCTGAAGGGGGAGAATAAGAGCCGGAAGAAAAAGCACTCTATTCAGTTTTAACTGATTTTTTAAAATTTTTTAATTTAAACCCAATTTTAAATTAAAAAAGTATAGTGGGATTATACTTTTTTAAGATGACTTCGGATTTTACCCGTTGGGGATAAAAACCAATTTCTCATTGCATCACGTGCCCTCCCCTTTATGCCCCTCTAACCCCGTTTTCCCCGTCCCCCACTTCCCTCCCCCCCCAGCGACCCTCAGTTTGTTTCCCCGTGATTTAGTCTCTTTTACCTCCATCTCTGTTTTCATCTTATTTGGGTTTTTTCCCTTCCCCTTTACGATGTCCATCTCTTTGGGTTTTTTAATTTCCCCCTATGAATGGGCACCAAAACGGTCCCTTTTCTTTCCTGACTGACAGATTTTCAATTAACATGATCCCTCTGGTTCTAATCCACGTCATTGCATATGGCAAGATTTCCTTCTCGTTGATAGCTGAGTAACATTCCAATCATCTATCTATCTATCAACTATTACAATCATCTATCTCCATCCTCTTTATCCATCATCTGCTGAAGGCACCGAGGCTCCTCTCACAGGGGGTACTGTGGGCCCCCTGCTGTGGAAAAATTGGGGTTTCATTGTCCCGGGTCTCATGCATCTGTATCTTCGGAGTGAGCTCCAGGCCCCAGCACCTGCTTTCGCAGGGCGGCTCTATTTGTTTAAATTCCCCCGGGGGACCTTCCCCAAATGTTTCCAGGGGGGTGCACCAGGGCCCCCGGTCCTGCCCCATTTGGAAAAGGGTTGAGTGGGTTTTGGGAGGACGTGGAAAAAATTGGTCCCCCATTTTTTATTTTGCGTTTCCCGTGGGCTCCAAAAATTATCATCCCTTTAATTTTTTTTGAAAAGCCGGGGTTGGGGTCCGTTTTATTTAGACGTTTCCAAGCTCCCAAAGGGCCCCAGGGTGGAAACCTGGAAAAGGGGGCAGGAGTGGCCCCAGAAAGCAGGGACAAAACCAAAACCCCCTGCAAAGGGCCCCTTGCAGTTTTTTATGCTTTTCCGCAGGGGGCGCCCACCCCAGACCCCACCCAAGGATTTGCGCATGCGCAAGTAATCCCCCTCCCCCTTGCACTAACGGGGCCAGCCGGGGCTTGGGAAGCCTGAGGAGGAGGTGGGTCGCATCCACGCTGATGAGCCGCAGCCCCCTTTAGGACCCGCAGGAGGCTTCAGGAGGGGGCATTGGGCCACGTTCACGCTGTAAAGGCCCCCGGGCCCCCTTTGGGGCCCCGGTGAGGCTTCAGGAAGATGTGGGCCCAAAATTTCCCCCGCAGAAAGGGGCCCCTGGGGCCCCCCCAGGAAAAACCCCGGGGGGCTTCCCGGAAGAAAGTGGTGCCCCCGGGGCCACTCTGGGAGGAGCTCCCCCGGCCCCTCAGGACATAAGTTGAGGCTTTGGAACCCGGGGGCCCACAACCACGGTGGGCAGGAACCCCGGCTTCCTCAGAACACAGGGTGACGTTTTGGGAGGGCGTGGGGCCCCATCCCCCAAACCAAAACGCCCGGGCCCCCTCAGGACCCACTGGGAAGGTTTGGGAAAAAATTTGGGGCCCTGTCCTTTTCCCGACAGGAGCCCCCAGCCTCCTCAGGGCTTATGGTGAGGCTGAGGGAAAAAGGGGGGGCCACGTCCAAAACTGACAGGGGCCCTGGGCCCCCTCAGGACCTGCAAATTTGGCTTTGGGACATATGGGGCTGCGTCCCATTCTGATAGGAGTCTACAGCCTCCTCAGGACCCGGGGGTGAGTTTCCGGGGGGCTGGGGCCATGTCCAGGGTGACAGGAGCCTCCAGCCTCCTTAAAGGGCCTGCTGTGAGGCTTCCAAAAGGGAAAAGTGAACCTATTTAAAAGTGACAGGGGAACCCCCGGTTTTCCCCCAGGACCCCCTGAATATGAGTCAGGGAAAAAACTGAGGCCCCCGCCTGCACCAAGGGGCCCGCCCCTTCCCCAGGACCCCCTAGAGGGCCTGGGGCGCCGTTGGGGCCACGTCCACATCAGAAAAGGGGCTCCTCAGAACCAAAAGGGTAAGTGAATGGGTAGAATGAATGGTAGGGGGAGGGAGGGGGGACATTTTGGGGGTTTTGGTTTGTTTGAAAGTTAGGGGGTTTGGTTTTTTGCTTATGGGTTTCTGAATTTAAGGAGGTTGGTTGGGGGCCCGGGTAAATGTAAAGGGGCAGGGGGTTTAGGGGTTAGGTTGGGGGGTTTGGGGTTAGGGGGATGGGTTTAGGGGGGTTTGGGGGGGCAGGGGTTTAGAGTTAGGGTAAGGGGTTTTGGCGTTAGGGGGTTAGGGGGGAGGTTAGGAGTTTGGGGGTTTGGGTTTTTTTTAGATTTAGGGTTGGGCCCAAAAGGTTTGGGAGTTTGGGGTTTAGGGGTTAGGGTTGATTAGGGGTTTTTGGGGGAAGGTTTGGGGTTAGGGTTAAAAATTAGGGGCTAGGGGGGGGGTTTAGGGGGGGGGGGGCAGGGGTTTGGATTAGGATAGGGGTTTGGGGGGTAGTGTTAAAGGGGGGGGGGGTTTGGGGGGGGGGTTAGGTTTTGGGGGTTTGGTCAGGGGCAGGGTACGGTTTTGGGAAAAGGTTTAAAAGGGTTAGGGAGTTTGGGTTTTTTTTTTGTAAAGTAACCCTTTTATATTTTCTTTTTTACTTTCATTGGACCTTAACCCCGTGTTTCCTTTTTTTGGGGGGTATAGAATTTTTTAACAAAACAGGGGGAAAAAAAATCTGGTGGGGGTTTTTTTTTGGAGGGGGGTTGTTTTTGTTTTC
>NC_054840.1:29795542-29805135 GCF_018345385.1 Vulpes lagopus | reverse complement strand
TACTCAAATGCTAAACTCTAAAAACTAACATATGAGCATAGATCCTCCCATGAGGTATTTTAGGGTTCTCTCCTATGGCGATAGAAAAAGCCCCAAATCTATATCCATTTATCACAAGCGCTGGGTATTATGGGTCCAAGCCACTAGAAAATAATAAATTGTGTGTTCAGAGGCATCAAGTCTCTTATAGCGGACCCTCATGTCACTGCTTCTTCAAAGCAAAGCCCTAAAGAAACTCCATTATTATTTCTGAGGGTACCGAGTTAAATGTAGAATCTAACCTGCCCCTTCCTTTAACCTAAAAAAATTAAAATGTTGGTGGCCATATTACAAGCTCTCCAGGTTATTCTCTTGCACACTAACATTTGAGAACCCGGGCTAGGCACCAAGGAAAGAGTGATTTACCTTAAAATAGGGCAAATTTGAAATCCCATGTCCTTTCTATTTTCAGATATAATAAATAAAGAAATGAACAGTGGAAGAGAGGGTGAAGGATGCAAGATAGGGATGGGGACAGAAACAAAGTGCCAGTCAAAAATGATATTTACATAAAGTTTGTCTTTCAAAAAATTTGGAAAAGAACCAAGAGACTCCATACTCTGAAATATGTTAAAGGCACACTCGGTGGTCAACTGAAAGAGCTCCCGTGGCCCGAGAGGAAGACATATAAAGCAAACAATTTAAGTTTGTGTTGGATTATAACCAAGCATAAAATAAATACCCATGAATTTATACTAATATTAAAAAATTGTAAAGAAAGAAAGAGGGGCTCCTGGGTGGCTCAGTCAGGTTAAGCTTCTGCCTGAGGCTAGATCATGATCCATGGTCTCAAGGCAGGCTCCCTGTTCAGCAGGGAACCTTCTCCTCCCTTCCCTCTGCCCCTCTCGCTCTGCTTTTTCTCTCCCTCTCTCTCTCAAATAAATAAATAACTTCTGTGAAAATGAAACAAAACCCCCCCTCCTCCCGGCGAAGTCTCCCATGTAGAAGAATTTTCAAACATTTGTGCAGACAGACCACCTCAAAGTGGATGAGCATTAGCATCATCACTCTTATGTGTGGAATACACATAGGAAACTTCCTTCTACCAAAATATGTTATGAAAAAGTATAAATAAATAAAGAATAATATTAATCACTTTACTATGGCGAAAGCTGACATACCTACCTCAGCAAAGATGACAGATCAATACAAGACTGATAAATCATGTTGATAGTATCTATCTTTATATGATATAATAAGATGGCAGTATATATCTGTATATATCCACAATCACAGTTCATTCATGAGGATAAACGAAGAATGTTTCCAACTGAGGGAGATTTTACAAAAATTTACCTACTTCTCTAGGTGATGTTCAACAACAACAAGGAAAGGCTGAAAAAACTGTCACAATTCCAGAGGAGCCTAGAAAACATGGGACAAGTGTTATTGTGATGTGAGGGTTGGGAAAACTTAGCAAAAAACTAAGGAAATTGATTAAAGTATGTATGGTCTTTGGTTAATGCAAATATTTTAATATGATTCATTAGCTTATTATTGTACCGTACTTTATAAGTATCGATAATTGGAGACATCGTGTGCGAGTGCATGAGGAATTCTCTGTACAGTTCTCAATTTCCTAAATTGTTGGGTTTTTTTTTCTAATAAATAAGATTTATTTTGAAAAAATGGACTTAAATGAATCAGGCTCCACGTGTGAAGACACTTTAAGGTATAGTTAATTTAATTTTTAGCCTATATTCTTAAAACAGTTCCTTCGATGGGAACAAAGTAAGATTTTTTATTCTGAAAGGAAAGAAACACACTTAGAAACACGTATAATGCCTCTCAACCTGAAAAGCAGGAAGGATAATAAATAGCAAAAAATCGATAAAAATACTTCTTTTTATTAGCGCCTAATTGCTAAGTGCATTTAAAATAGCCAATGCCTAACATTTATGTTCCTTGCCTATTTGTCTTCACAAAGAGTTCACCAATGCTTCGTGTCAGTTAAAAATGATTCGTGTAAATTTTTATTTAAACAGGAATTTACTGAGGAAATCCAGCCAGATAATACTTTATTTTGATTTTATTCAGTTCCTCCTAAATCACTTAACTTTTAGTTAGATCTTTGCAACTATTAGCAAATGCCTCAGGAAGGCCAATTTTTTATGTTGCTATTATAATACCCTAATGGAAATCACCTCTCGTTTTCCTTCACTCAGATATGGCACACAGTAGGGCCCCTGATAAAATACTGAATGAGTGGAATGGATTAAAAATGTTTTTATCTTTCATTCAGCACTTTCATTCTTATCTTGGTCAATTCATGTTCTAATGTTTTCAACATTAACTCAAGAAGGTTAGGGATACAGTAATTTATAAAGTATTGGTGCATAACCTACTATGTGCAAGGTGCTAGGAATACCAACAGACATAATGCAGTGCTATCTCCTCCAGGACATGCTGGTGGGAGGACGGATATAACCAAAAAGTGACAGAAAGGTAAATAGACAAGATTATAGTAGCCAATACAAAGGTAATATACAGCTTACTACAGTACATATATAAGAATGCTTAGTCTAATTGGGGGTCCTCAGAGAAGATAACAGAAGAGCAACATTTATATTAAGAATAGAGAACGGAGAGGTAAGTGGTAGAAGGAGAATATTATGAGGAAAAGGGACGTTTTATGCCTCTGAATTGTAGGGCTCTGGGGGGGGGCCCAAGTCCCTTGAGTTGGGCTTGAACATTCTTTTTCTCTGCAAAACTGTGACAGTATAATACTGTGCCCATAGAGCTCTAATGAGTAAAGAGTTGGACTTTATTTGTAATTACCTAGGACGTTAGGGAAGTAACAATAGTAATAAACATTTTATGGTGGCATACCGCTGGAGTTCAGGCTTCCTGAGTTCGAATCCACTTAACTAGCTGGTTTGACCTTGGACAAGATGTTTTCTTCCTATCCTTTAGTTGGCCCATCAAGATAACAGTCCCTGCCCATAGGGTTTGTGGAGGATCCCAGAGTTCTTTTATGTGAAGCATGACACAATTCTTCTTGGCACATAATATGTGCCATAATGAATAATAACTTATATTTAGCCAATAAAGACAAATCCTACTACCAGTCCAATGAGGTGTTCAGAAATTATTCTATAGCTTTTTAGCATTGAAATTCAAAAAAGAACCTAAGTGCCTGTCCGTGTTTACTTATCTAACTCATTTCCATTATCTGAAACCACAAACACACAAAATCTGATTCTAACCTCACTCCAGAGGCCCTCCCCAAGCCCGAAGGAAAAATTGCCTTCTTGGATCTCAGGGAAGAATCCTTCACATAATAAATATGACCATTGTAATAATGTCTTCACCCTCGTTCCTTTGCCAAATCCATAAAGATGACATTCCCTGATGAGGACTGAGCTGTGAAGAAAGAGATGAGCAACCCTGATCCTCTGAATTACTTTGTCAAGAAATTTTAACCATAGTACTTATGGATAGGTAAATTATCCTGATTAACAGGAAATACTCTCAGATTGGAATCTAGCAATCAATGGGCAGAGAAAAAAACGCTTTGACTAGCTCTCAACTATGTTAAAGACAAAGAGAGGCTTTCTATATACAAAGTCATCCTCAAGATAAGCCTTAGGGAATAAGAATCTGCAGCAACCAATCCCTCTGAACAGCCAGGAACCACAATCCAGGTCCTTCGATCCCAAATCCCTGGGCCGGTCCCCCAACACATCTCCAAGCTGAGGTCATTTGCAATAGCTCTCTTAGAAGCTCCGGAAGGGGGAAGGAGCTAGATAGGATGGGATGGGAACATGAGGCCGAGAAATTAATGCCATTCCACTTTAAGTTTCAGGTTAGCACAGGTCCAGTCATCCCAGCCCTGGAAGAAAGCTGGAAATTTACATACTTCAGTCACAGCAAAAAACCAAAAGTTTACAGCTTAATGTCCGAGAGAGCCCCACATTAGCAAAACTGAGCCCAGGCAAGGGCAGGAAGCCCCTATTAGAATGAGAAAAGAGATCAATGCCTTGAAGGCCCCATTGCAAAATGTAAACGAACTTAAGGAATTGGCTTCAAGCCCTTCTGAGTCCCCCAGACCAACCCTTAAAACTAAGCTAAAACCCACTCGGGTCCAAGTCTCTGCTCCGCTGTTCGTATACTGGACACAAGCTCGACTGTAAATAAACCACCTGTTTTGCATTTTCCCAAGGGTGTCGGCTTTCTGGGTGGGTTTTTTCTTAGATGTCACAATCTTGGGCCACATCTGAGATAAAAAAGAAAACCAAAGAAGCTCGGACCCAGCAAGTGAAGGCGAGGGTTCGAGTAGAAGCCGGTGGAGACCCGGGGGCTTGGGGGCTCTTCAGTGGAAGCCGTTGCTGACCTGGGGGGGGGGGCAGGATGCTCAGCCCCAGAGCCAGAGGACCAAACCCACATCACGCCCTCCACCGCTGAGTAATCAGATAGCAGCACAGCGCCGCCGCTGGCGGCCAAGGCACTGACGCCACGCCGCCTCTGACTCACAGGTGCATTCTCCCAGGCAACATGGGGCATCTGACAATCAGCCCCATGGCCCTTCCCCAGACCCCGCACTGACCACTCGCTCTGACACCAAGTGAATCGGACCACGGTGGCTGCAGGTGCTGAGCTTCAGATCTGCCTGGGAAAGTAGGGTATAGCTTCATTTGTATTTGGGCTTTATTCTCATTTATTCACTTTGATTCTTTTTTATTAATTGCTTTCTTTTAATTTTTTATCTCATTTATTTTTTTCCAGAAAAGAAGGAAAGAAAAAAGAAAAAAACCAAGAAAACAATAATCAACTGCCCTCCCAAAAAAAAAAACCCCACCTGATTATTTCACCTGCTTGTTAAAAGATTCTAAATCCCAAAATAGGAAACACAATTAAAGTACCATGAACGTAAAAATAAGAAATATATAAGGTACATACATAAAAAAAAACCCAACTCCCTAACCCTCTTACCCTTTTACCAAACCGGTACCTCGTGACCCTGACTCTGAACTAACCCCAACCATAACCCCTAACCAAACACTAACCCTAACACTACCCCAAACACCTATCACTAATCCGAACCCTTGCTCTAAGCCCTAAACAACTAGCTCTAACTTTAAGCCTAACCCTAACCTCCAACCCTAACTCACAACCCTAACCACTAACCCTAAACTGGCAAACCTAAGCCCAACCCTAACTCTAAGACATAACCCCTAACCAACACCTAACCTCTGCCCTAATCCCAAAGCCTAAGCCTCTAACCCTAACTCTAAACCCTGTCCCTAACCCTAACCCCTATGCCTAATCCCTAACCCCCCTCCTAACTCCTAACCACTGACCCTTACAATTATCCCTCACCCTAACCGTCTAATCCGTAACCATAAGCATAAACACAACCACTAACATCTAAGGAAACCTAACCACCAACTCTCTCCCCTCCATGACCCCTACCATTCAATCCTACCCATGCACTACCCTGTTTGGTTCTGAAGATCCCATTCTGATGTGGACGTGGCTTCCCAACGGCGCCTCCAAGTCCCCTCTAGGGGCGTCCGAGAAGCCGGCCCCCCCCCCTCCTGTGAGAGGAAAACGTGGCCACGTGTTTTCCTGAGTTATAGACAGCAGGGTCCTGAGACGCTGGGTGCTCCTGTCACTGTGGACAGGTCTCACATCCCTGGAGCCTCACAGCAGGTCCTCAGAGGCCGGAGGCTCCTGTGAGCCAGGACATGGCCGCATGCCCCCCGGAACCACACCGTGGGTCCTGAGGAGGCTGTAGGCTCCTTTCAGCATAGACGCAGCCACCATATGTCCCAAAGCCAAAGTGCAGGTCCTGAGAAGACGGGCGTCCTGTCCAGTGTTGACGAGGCCCCAGCATATTTCCTCAAGCCTCACATAAGACCTGAGGAGCTGGGCTCCTGTCGGCATGGACGTGGCCCAAATCTACCCAAACCTCACAGCGGGCCTGAGGAGGTTGGAGACTCCGAGTCAGAGTGGATGAGCTGCACCCACATCTTTCTTAGCCTCACCCGCAGGCCCTGACAAGCTGGGGGTACTTCTGTCCGCATGGACAGCATCCCATTTTCCCGAAGTCAACATCGGGGTCCTGAGGAAGTCAGCGTCGGTTGTGTGGATGTGGCCCACGTCCTCCCAAAACATCACCACTGTGTTTCTGAGGAAGCCGGGGGTCCTGTCACCGTGGATGCGGCCTCCCAGTTCCAGAAGCCTCAACTTTTATCTGAGGGCCTTGGAGGCTCCTGCCAGAGTGGAGGTGGCACGCACATCTCCTGAAGCCTTCCCCGCGGTTCCTGAGGTGGTCCAGGGGCTCTGTCTGAGTGGATGTGCCCACATCTTCCTGAAGCCTCACCGCGGTCCTAAGAGACCACGGTTCCTGTCAGCGGATTGCGCCTAAATATCCCCCTGAAGACTCCCCGCGTCCTGAGGAGGCTGCAGCTGCATCAGCGTGGGACCGCGTCCCCACATCATCCTTAGCCATCCCAGCACAGGCGGCTCCTGTTTTTGTGCAGGCAGATGAACCTACTGGCACATGCGGCTCGCCAGTGGCAGGACCTGGGCTCATGCGCCCCCCCTGTGTACGCTCAAGCCGCTGCAGGAGGCCTTGCAGGAGGCGCCTGCCTGCGCCGAGGCCGCACCTGCCTCCATTCCATGCTCCAGCTGAGGCCTGTTAGCTTTCGAAACGTCTCACAGAAACGGGGCCCAACACCCGGCTTCCGCCAGAAATACTTAAGGCCCCAGAGAAGAAGAGCTGAAATTTAATAAATTACTTTTAACTAGCAGGCCAAAATATCTGCTGTTTCTTTGGGGGGGAGGGCAGTTGTTATTGAGGTTCTGTTTTTTCTTTTTTCTTCCATCTTCTTTTCTGGAATAAAATAATGAGATGGAGAAATTCCCCTCCATAAAATAACAGAGGTATTACTCAAGCCAGGAAGTGCATCAATACGCATATAGGATGTCTAACTAAGTTAAAAACATTGAATATACAGATAGCAGCTGGGCTGGAAAGAAAGAGCACAGAAGAAAAACTAGAGAATTCCCTTACCGTAGAAATAAAAGAACTAAAATCCTAGTCAGGCCAAGTGATAAAAATGCTATAACGAGATGCAGTCCGCAAGAAAGGTTATGGACCACAGAGGGATACTGAGGGAACTCAGCCACTTATTAAAACACTACAATCATATCATCGGAGACTCAGAAGAAAAGGCGCAGAAGTTTTATTTGAAGAAATATGTAAACTTCTATAACCTGAGGAAGGACACAGACACTGAAATCGAGAGACAGAGAAACTTCCCAATGAAAATCCAACAGAAGCTGACCATCACCCAGGCACATCCCATCAAAGACCACAAAATACACAGACGAGAAGAAGAATCCGGAAATCATTGGAGGTGGGGCTTTGGGGGGGGGGTAGTCCTTACCTACAAGGAGGATGAATCAGTTGCAGCAATCTGTACACAAACTTGGCAAGTCCAGAAGGACGTTGGAAGGAAATATTCAATATCAGATTGAGAAAGTATGCAGCCAAGAGATTCTATCTTCTGTTTTTTTAAGAATAATCATCAAAACTTATTTAATCTCACAAGGAAGAAATTAAAAATTTCTGAACAAAAAAATGCCATTTTCCTCAATCGTAATAGCAAAAATTTATTGTTTTTAATTTTTTTTTAATTGAGTTCAATTATGTAGAATTCTTCTTCACAAGGCTGTCATTCAGCATAGAAGGAGAGATAAAGATTTCCCACCAGGCAAAAAATAAAGGAGTTCATGACCACAAAACCAGACCTCAGTAAGGAATTTTAAGAGGGACCTCTTCTAGTGGGGGAAAAAAAGAGACCAAAAGCAACAAAGACTAGAAAGACCAGAGAACGTCACCAAAAACACCACTCTACGTAAACGACAAAGGCCACTAAGTTTTAATCTTTCAGAACTCACTCTGAATGCTGATAGACTAAATTGCTCCACTCAAAAGATAGAGGGTATCCAGTGGGCTTAAAAAACCATGATCCGGGAAGCCTGGGTGGCATCAGGGGGTTGAGCTTCCGTGTTAGGCTCGGGTCATGATCCCAGGGTCCTCGGGGATCAAGTCCCACATCAGGCTCCCTGAATGAGCCTCATTTTCCCTCTGCCTATACCTCTGCCTCTCTGTGTCTCACATGAATACATAAATAATACGATACAAAAGAAAAAAGATAAAAGGATGAAAAGGACGCCAAATAAAATCTCAAATGAGAAAAGAGAAATAACAACCGAATACTAAAAAAAAAGAACTCACACTAGAGAGAATAAAACAAACCATGGGGAATTATAAGAGAACATTATGAAAAATTATATCCAGCACTACAACCGGGAAGAAATAGATCAATTCCTTCCTAGAAAAATATAAAATAGTCAAAAATGGAAAAGGAAGAAAAGAGAGACTTGAACAGACAGATAACCAGCAAAGAAAATTGAATTAGCAATCAAAAAAAATCTCCCAACAGAGATGCTTAGATCAATAGACCAGAATGGAAAGCTGAAACAAGATACAAACCTATAACTCTATGATCGCTTAATCTTAACAAAGCAGGATAAAGATATCCAAATGGCAAAAGACAGTCTCTTCAACACACCCGAATCCTGACCCCAGGATAATAACAAATTGTGTTGGGAAAACCGGCAGCCACATGCAGATGAATGAAACTGGACCACTTCTTACACCATGTATAAAAAAAAAGAATTCAAAATAGATTTAAAGACCTAAATGTGAGACCTTTCTCAACAGAGAAAAGGAAGCCCCTGCTGACTGGGGAGGAGAATGATCAGCCCCAGAGCCAGAGACCAACACACAACACGCACATCCAGCGCTGAGATCAGATAGCACACAGCGCCGCCCCTGGAGGCCAGAGCGCTGACGCCCCACGCGCCTTCTGACTCCACGCGGGCAATCTCCCAGGCACATTGGCATCTGACAATCAACCCCATGGCCCATCGCCCAGACCCCGGATATGGCACAGACCACTCCGCTGACTATGTGAGAGGCTTTTTCTTCACATTTAGAAAAGAAGAAAAAAAGAAAAGATAGGCACAAAGTCTTGTGCCATTGGCCAATTGGATCTTCTTTTTCTAGATATGCCCTTAGCGAGGAAACAAAAGCAAAAGTACTAGTGGGACTTCATCAAATTGAAAACACCGCAACGTGAAGGAACAACCACAGCTAAAAAGGCAACATACAAAATGAGAGGAGATAACTTACTAAACAACACATCCAAATAAAGAGTTAGTTTCCAAAATAGTATACAGCAATAAAAATTCTCAGCAACCTAAAGACAAATTCTCCAACTGCAGATGGCAAAGACATGAATGGACTTTTTCCTCAGTACAGACATCCAGAATGCCACCAAAACACGGAAAACACCAGCGTCACCCATCATCAGGGAAATGCAAACCAAAACCACAATGAAGATGACACCTGACAGCCGTCATAATGGCTAAAATCAACAACACAAGAACAACAGGGTGTTGGTGAGGCTAAGGAGAAGGGGAGCCCTTACACTCCTGGTGGCAGTGTGAACAGGTGCAGCCACTGGGAAAACAGTGTT
>NC_054840.1:29766079-29795442 GCF_018345385.1 Vulpes lagopus | reverse complement strand
AACCCTAACCCTAACCATCACCCGTACCCAAACCCCAACCCTAACCGAAACCAGTAACATAGCCCTAACCCATACCCGTACCCTAACCTGTACCCTAACCCTAACCCGTACTCTATCTGTACCATAGCCCTAACCCTAATCCTAACCCATACGCTAATCCTAACCCTAACCCTACCCTAACCCATACCCTAGCCCTAATCCTAACCCTAACTCTAACCCGTACCCTAACCCTTACTGTAACCCTACCCCATACCCTAACCGTAACCCTAACCAGTACCCTAACCCTAACCCTAAACTTAACCCTAACCTGTACCCTAACCCTAACCCTAAACCTAACCCTAATCCTAACCCGTACCCTTACCGTAATCCTAACCCTTACTCGTACACTAACCCTAACCCTAACCTGGACACTAAACCTAACCCTTACCCTAACCCTATTGCTAACCCGTACCCTAGCCCTAACCCTAACACTAACCCTAACCGGTACCCTAACCCATACCCTAACTGTAACCCTAACCCATATCCTAATGCTAACCCTAACCCTAAACCTATCCCTAACCTTAACCCTAACCCGACCCTAAACCTAACCACTACCCTAACCCAAACCTAACCATAATCAGTACCCAGACCCTAACCCTAACCCTAACCGAACCCGTACCCTAAACCTAACCCTAACGCATACCCTTACCCTAACCCTAAACCAAACCAGTACCCAAAACCTAACCCTAACCCGTTCCCTAACCGTAACCCGTTCCCTAACCCTAACCCATTCCCTAACCGTAACCCGTTCCCTAACCCTAACCCGTTCCCTAACGCTAACCCTAACCCGTTCCCAAACCCTAACCCGTTCCCTAACCCTAACCCCCTAACCCTAACCCTAACCCTCTAACCCTAACCCTAACCCCTAACCCTAACCCGTTCCCTAACTCTAACCCGTTCCATAACCCTAACCCTAAACCTAACACGTTCCCTAACCCATTCCCTAACCCTAACAAGTTCCCTATCCCGTTCCCTAACCCAAACCCTAACCCTAACCATCTAACCCTAACCCGTTCCCTAACCCTAACCCTAATCCCTAACCTGTACCCTAACCCGTTTCCTAACCCTAACCTGTACCCTAATCCCTAATTGTACCCTAAACCTAGCCCAAACCCCTGCCTTAACCCCTAACCCTAAACTTCAACCCCATCCCCCGCTCTATCTCTAAACGTATTCCCTCCCCCATCCCTTAACCCTAAACCCTAATAACCTATCTGTAACATCACCCTTATCCATTCCCTAACTCAGTTTCCTAATCCCAAATCCGTACCTTACTCCTAACTCTTGACCCTTCCCCCATCTCTCACCCTAACCAGGAACTCGAACGCATAACCATGATCACTAATCCATATCATGTAATTTAACCCTAACCACATTGCTCACCCTAAACCCTAACCCTATCTCAATTGTCCCCATTCACTTACCTTGTCGTTCTGAGTAGCTACTGCTGAGGTGGATGTGACTCCGAACAGCGCCTCCAGGGTCCTCCAGCGGGTCCTGAGGAAGCCGGACTCCTGTCATGGCAGACGTGGCCCCATGTCTTCCTGAGTCATAGACAGCAGGTCCTGAGGACGAGGGGGGTCCTGTCACTGTGGACTATGCCTCACATCCTCTGGAAGCCTCCCTGCGGGTTCTGAGGAAGCCAGGTTCCTGTCACCGTGGACGCGGCCCCACATGGGCCTGAAGCCTACTCGCCGGTCCTGAGAAGGCCGGGGATCCTGTCAGTGTAGACCCAGCCCCACGTCATCCCGAAAACTCACCGTGGGTCCTGAGGAGGCCGGGGCTCCTGTCAGCGTGGACGTGACCCTACATCTTCCCGAAAACTCACCGCGGGTCCTGAGGAGGCTGGGGCTCCTGTCAGCGAGGAAGCGGCCCCACATCTTCCTGAAGTCTCACCGTGGGTCCTGAGGAGACCAGGCTCCTGTCAGCGAGGACACGGCTCCACATGGTCCTGAAGCCTACCTGCGGGTCCTGAGGAGGCCGGGGCTCCTGTCAGCCTGGACGCAGCCCCACGTCCTCCTCAGGCAGCCAAAGCACAGACGGGCTCCTGTTACTGCTGGCGGACGAGGCCTACTGCGTACACACGCCCCCTGACACGCCCCCTGGGCTCAGGTGCTGAAGGAGGCGGTGAGGGAGGCGGCGTCCCCACGCCCAGGGCGGGACCTGCCTCCTTCCAGGCTCCAGCTGAGACCTATTGAAGAAACCCAACCCCACCCCCCCACCCCCGGGGAAAATTTAGGACCACGCCTAACCCAGAGGCAGCACATCCAGGCGCCTTCCCGGAATTTAAGCAACGAAAAACATTCTGTGGTTTTTCCCAGATAAGAAAACCATTCCCCCCCCCATGCCCTGACTGGAAAGTCCCTGAACATGTTCATGTTGACCTTCAAAGAAATCAATCGTGTCTTTTTTTTTTTTAAGATTTATTTATTTATTTATGATAGACATAGAGAGAGAGAGAGAGGCAGAGACAAAGGAGGAGGGAGAAGCAGGCTCCATGCCGGGAGCCTGACGTGGGACTCGATCCCGGGACTCCAGGATCGCGCCCTGGGCCAAAGGCAGGCGCCAAACCGCTGAGCCACCCAGGGATTCCCTCAATCGTGTCTTAACCCGAATGCTATGCTAGTCCCGCGGTTTGCCTTTAAAAGATGCCTGTAATTGCCAATCGGGGCTCTTCCACCTTTGAGGCCTAGGGCCCGTTTGCGCAAACGTTCAATAAAACCCTCTTGCTAGGGATCCCTGGGTGGCGCAGGGGTTTAGCGCCTGCCTTTGGCCCAGGGCGCGATCCTGGAGACCCAGGATCGAGTCCCACGTCGGGCTCCCGGTGCATGGAGCCTGCTTCTCCCTCTGCCTATGTCTCTGCCTCTCTCTCTCTCTCTTTCTGTGACTGTCATAAAAAAAAAAAAAAAACCCTCTTGCTAGTTGCATCTGCCTGTCTGGGGTCTGAGTCTCTGGGGCGTCTACCCGGACGCGTTGGCCCCCGTGAGCTAGGGTCCAACACTATGAGCTTCGGAAACGTCGTGCTGAAATGGAGCACAACACCCGGCTTCCCCAGAAATACTTAAGGACAAGGAATTGGAGCCCACAGGACGCGAAATGAAATGTGGACCAGACTTTTACCGTGTCCGCCAAGACTCACTCAACCCTCTTCCACTGTGGGCGGGACTGCGGGCTGGTGCAGCTGCCCTGGAAACAGTGCCGAGGCTCCTCAGGAACTTACCGATAGAGCTGCCCTGCGACAGGCAGGTGCACGGCCTGGAGCTCACTCTGAAGATACAGATGCAATGAAACGCCGGGCGGGACACCTGCGCCCCGATGTCCACAGCAGCCGGGTCCACAGTAGCCACACTGAGGGAGGAGCCTCGGTGTCTTCAGACAGATGATGGATAGAGGATGGGAGATAGATGATGGTCATAGAGAGAGGAATGGTACTGCTATCAAAGAGAAGGAAATCTTGCCATTTGCAATGACGCGGATACAACTAGAGGGATCCTGTTAAGTGAAATAAGTCAGTCGGGAAAGACAATGACCCTATGGTGTCATTCATAGGTGGAATTAAAGAAGCAAAGCAGATGAACATCTGTGAAGGGAAGGAAAAACGAATAAGATGAAAACAGATGCAGGAAATACAGACTCTGAATCATTGGAAACAATCTGAGGGTCGCTGGAGGGGAACGGGGGAGGGGATAACGGGGGATGGGCACGAAGGACGGCAGGTGATGTCACGAGCACTGCTGTTCTCTCCAACTGGTGAATCCCTGAATTCTACCTCTGAAAGTATAATACACTATACATTAATTAATTGGGTTTAAATTAAGTTAAACAAAATCAGTTGTATCAGAGCACATTTCCTTCTGGACTCCCTGTTCTGCTCCTTCAGCTTATGCTGGAACCACCCCCTGTGGGTCTATGTAGGCGCCACACCTCCTGCCTGGCCCAGCCCAGGGCTAGAACTCACGACCCCGAGATCAGGACCTGAGGTGAGGTCAGGAGTCGATGCTTAACTGACAGAGCCAGCAGGGGGCCGAGAACCACACTGCTTTATCCTGTGTCTCTGTGACATCCTTCGAAATAGGAAAGTGCTGCGCCCCACTCTGTCCTGCTTTTCCAATACTGATTTGCTGTCCGGGGTCATTTGTGGGGGCTGACGGATGTTAGGGTTTGTTTGTTTGTTTTCCTACTTCTAGGATCTACCACCATGATTTTGATAGGAATGACATTGAAACCGAGGGTGGCTTCAGGAACTGTGGACATTTTCACAAGAGGAGGCTTCCACCCCACGAGCCCAGGACGGCCTCCCAGAGCCTGGTATGGCTCAGTGCACAAGTCTTGTGCTCCTTTCGTTCAGTCTCATTATTTAGTCTCTGTGATGCTCCTGAGAAGGGAGTCACGTCCTTCATTTCGTTCCTGAGTGCTCATTGTCAGGACGCAGCAAGGCTACTGAGCTCTGTAGGTTCAGTTGGTGTCCCATGAATTTACTGAATTCAATCATTAGTTCTAACAGGTTTTGGTGGGGGCTCTCGGGTTTCCTGTTTCTAGCACCACGTCTTCAATAAATAGGGACAGTGTGACGTCCCCCTTCCAGGAGTGGAACCTTTGCTGTTTCCTGTCTGTTGACTACAT
Source organism: Vulpes lagopus (assembly GCF_018345385.1). Taxonomy (NCBI): domain Eukaryota; kingdom Metazoa; phylum Chordata; class Mammalia; order Carnivora; family Canidae; genus Vulpes; species Vulpes lagopus. The sequence goes on along the minus strand of NC_054840.1, from coordinate 29,790,780 downwards.
TAGGACTTCCAGCACTGAGAGGGGACCTCCTTGGCTTGTTCCTGCTCTTAGGGGAGACGATTTCAGGTTTTCACCCTTGAAGACGATGTCAGCTGCGGGCCTTCCTAGCGGAACTTTATTCTGTTGATTGACATTTCCTCAAAACCCACTAGGCTTTTGATGTACTTTGTCAAATGCTTTTTCTGCAACTCTTGAGAGGATCGTATGCTTTTTGTCCTTTCTCTCGTTTTTCTTTTTTTAAAGATTTTATTTATATATCCTTGAGAGACATACAGAGAGAGCGGCAGAGAGAGAAAGGCAGAGACACGGGCAGAGGGAGAAGGGGGCTCCGTGTAGGGAACCCGACGTGGGACTCGATCCCGGGACTCCAGGATCACGCCCTGGGCTGAAGGCAGGTGTTAAACTGCTGAACCACCCGGGGCTGCCCCATGTCCTTTCTCTGGTTAATGTGATGGATCCTGCTGACTGATGGACAGAGGGGCCGTGGGTAGGACATGGGCAATGTAGATGAACGATAGTAACAGCTATAAGCGTCTGGATCGTAAATAAAATAAGTCACAGAAATTTAGAAAGTACAGCCTAGGGAATGGAGTCAGTACTGTTGTGACAACTTTGTACGGGGACAGACGGTGACGCCGCTTCTCGTGGGGGGAGCTGAATAAGGCACAGAATTGTCAAGTCACTAGTTGTAGCCCTGAAACTACTGTCACGTTGTGTGTTGACTGTACTTCAATAAATATCAAGGAAAAGGGGTTTCTGGTAGGACTCCCGGTGGGTCCGTGAAAGGCATTTACAGGGTCCTTACACACAGGAAGGCACCTCTGCAGAGGGGATAAAGATGCTCACGTGACTTCATGTTAATTTTTAGAAGATTTACTTGAGAAAGGGTGCAGTAGGGAGGGGCAGAGGGAGAGGGGGAAGCTGGAGCGGACTCCTCACCCAAGGGAGCCCGAGCCCCACGCGAGGCTCCACGCCACAACCTCAAGATCCTGACCTGAGCCAAACTAAAGAGTCGACGTGGAACCGACTGAACCATGCAAGAGCCCCTCGAATGTTAAGTGCAACCCCATGCTGTGAACTCTGGGGGTCGGGGGGACATCTGTGACCCCCAGTCTACCTAGAATGGTGGGAGGCCTGCAGGGCCCAAGGATGGGAACTGAGGATGTGGGAAGGTGCCTGCATCCCCCTCCCGCCTGGCGTGGGGACAGGACCCTCCCCCCGGGACCCTCCGCCTTCAGGGTGAAGGGCTAAGTGCTGATTGGACCCCGCCTGCCCACAGTCATGATGCGGGACCCCACTGTGGGCGGAACTGTGCCACCCCCGGGTTCCATCGCTGCATGGCGCTCACTGTGCGTCTGCAGAGCTTCGGAAGCACTCGTGCTCTGGATCTGGCTCACAGCGACCGGACTCTCCCGCTCTCCCCAGTAGCTCAGTACTCCCACTCTCCTCAGTACCCCCACTCTCCCCAGTACCCCCACTCTCCCCAGTACTCCCACTCTCCCCAGTACACCAACTCTCCCACTCTCCCCGGTACCCGGTGCATAAAGAGGAGGCGCTCACACAGCGACAGGTCACAGGTGAGTGGCCGCTGATGCCTGCTCCCCGGGGGCCACTCTGGGGCCTGTGGGTCTGGGTGGGGGCGCTGGCCTCCCAGGCTGGGGTCCAAAACACCCCGACCCCAATGAGATGACCGTGAACAGCTCCTGCAGCCCTTACACAGCCCCATGGGGTGAGGGCGGCCCCCTAAGGCCCTGTCCAGGGAAGGAGGCTGCAGTCAGAGACCGGCAGCTCCCTGGAACCCCCGCTCCCCTGTAAGGCCTGTGCTATGCAGGGAGACCCAATACATGACCTTTCCAGCTCGTCCTAGATGCATGGACCCCGACAGGGATGACACCCCAACCCCCGCCCCACCATGTGGTGAGGGGAGGTCAGTCAGGGCCTGCTGGGTCCCCCTGGCCTGTGAGCAGGCTTGCTCTTCATGCACTGGAATGTGGGCGGAGTCCCTGGTGCTCCCCCCAGGTCCCCCCTCAGGATATTCACGCATCCTTGCCCTCAGGGTGGGGAGTGTGGTCGCACTCTTGCTGGCATCAGGTTTTAATTTTGATGAAGTCCACTCCATTGCTTTCTCCCCTCGGTCGTTGTGTTTGTGGAATCTCAGAGAAACCTTCGATCTCCCCCGGGCTGGGAGACATCACCCCGAGCATCAGAGCATCAGATCGGCATTCGCCAGAGCCTCCTGGGTCCTCCGTCCATGTGCTCCTGATACCGGGGTGGGAGCACTCTGTGATCCCAGGGTGATGGAGTGTCCTGGGACAGTGGCTGGGAAGGTGGACTGTAGGTGGGCGAGCAAAAGACAGGCAGTGAGGGCCCGTGTGTGATGTTCCAGCCCAGCCTGTGTCCCTCAGGGCTATGGGGTTGTCTCTGGCTCCGGTCAGACGGACGGGGACCTGCCCACAGGGAGCACCCGGACGCATGTGTCCTCGGAAGGTATTCATGTGCCGTCATTCTTCGATGTGTTTGGATTGCAGCACCGTGCAGGAGGACTCAGAGAACCTACTGGCCTTGCAAAGGGCCAATATCGTGGCCCAGTACCATTAGGTAAGGCCCAGAAGGGACCATAGACAATACACACTCACGATAGGGGAGACCATACGATCAGAGCCAAGGATGAGTCAGGTCAGCCCAGACAAGGGCCATAGTCACCAGGAACAAGTGAGACCCTGGGGATGGTCCTGGTGTCAGTAGCAACTAAGGGTCCATTCTGGATCCTAGTCATTGGTAGCTGAGGAGCCCAGTCACCAGGTACGGTGAGGCCCAGGTGGGGACCACAGTCACCAGGTCCAGATGAAGTCCATAGCTACCATGTCCAGGTGAGGCCTGGGTGGGGACCAGAGTCACCAGGTTCAGGTGAGGTGAAGGTGGAGACCACAGTCACCAGGTCCAGGTGAAGCCAATGTGGGGACTACAGTCGCCAGGTCCACATGAGGCCCGGATGAGGACCAGAGTCACTAGGCTCAGGTGAGGCCCAGTTGGGGACTAGAGTCACCAGGTCTGGCTGAGGCCCAGGTGGGAACCACAGTCACCAGGTCCAAGTGAGGCCCAGGTGGGAACCGCCTTGATAGAAATGCCAACTCTTCTCACTGTAGCATTCCAGCTGTTCTCTCTTTAAATATCAGGCTGAATTCATAGGTTTTTCAGGATGATTTGAAAGTTAGCTAGGTCATTTGGTGGGGACAGGTGACTTGGGGACCATACTCTTTGGCTGTCTTGCCCCTCTGACAGGGAATATTTTTAGCAGTGTACAGTAAAGTCTGTTTATTAAAAGTTGGTATTAATTTGTGTAAACAAATTCTGTAGGCTTCAAGCAACTGTGAATCACACATATCCACACTGGCTAGAATATTTTGTTAACTTGAGTTTCTAGATCATTTTCATTATGTGAGCGGTTTCTTTCCAAAACTAATTACCAAGGGAAGTAGGGCAATAGGACAAGAGAAATAGCCAAACAACATGAGAAAAAAGAAACAGACAAAAAAACGCTAAGCATTTTTCTCAGGATGAGAGAAATCCTGATAGTGTAAGCTTTTTTCACCCTGCCCTGAGACAAACCAATTCCCTGACTCAGATGTTTCAGGAGAGAACTGGGTTTCTGATCCAGTAAATCGTGACTGCCTCTGGCACTTGGTTCCCATAGCTGTGGATGTGGCCTCAGACAAGCTCAGTGGTTTCCAGGCTGCACCTGGAGGGCTCTGAACATGCACCTTAGGGGCAGTTTGGGATCCATACCCTACAGCTTTTAATTGATAGGTACACCAACTCGCATAAAACTTTGCTAGAAAGAAGTCAAATTGTGTGTTTTACGAAGAACTGAAAATGGGCAGCCTGGGTGGCTCAGCCGTTTAGCACTGCCTTCTTCCCAGGGCATGATCCTGGAGACCCAGGATGGAGTCCCACTTCGGGCTCCCTGCATGGAGCCTGCCTCTCCCTCTGCCTGTGTCTCTGTCTCTCTGCCTCTCTCTCTCTCTCTCTCGCTCTCTCTCTCCCTCTCATGAATAAATAAATAAAATATATTTTTAACAAATATATTGCAGGACAGCCACGGTGGCTCAGCGATTTAACGCTGCCTTCAGCCCAGTGTGGGATGCTGGAGATGCAGGATGGAGTCCCACATCAGGCTCCCTGCATGGAGCCTGCTTCGCCCTCTGTCTCTGTCTCTGCCTCTCTCTCCCTCTGTCTCGCTCTCTCAAATAATAAATAAATAAATAAATAAATAAATAAATAAATAATAAATAAGAAAATGTATATTGCAGCTGTATTGGTATTTGCTATATTAATAAAGTGTGTTGTTTTTACATTTTATGGTGACTGGACCTAGCAAGTCTTTACATCAACAGCCATCACTTCTAGTCCTCATGACAGTGTTGCGGGAAAGGCGGTATTATTTCCTTTTATAGATGAAATTGATGACCTCGAGCACATGCGGTTCCTTCCCTTTCTTTTTTCTGTTCAGAATATACGAGCTATAAGTGAGTAAATTGCAAGAAACCCACTTGCGGGATCAACACCTCTACTTTCCTCACATGATTTAAATATTTTTCTCAATTCTGAACTCCTTATCTACCTTACTACTCCTTTCAAATAACTTAGGATACGTTTTCCCAGGACTTGTTCAGAGAACCAGTTCCCTAAGTATGAATCAGTGACCTGAAACAGACCCAGCATACAGAGATTCTCCTATTTATTCAACACCATCCGTTTCCAAAAGAAGTCTATTTGGCCTTCTATATGGCAGGTACAGAGACAGGCTCCATCCCCACCGGGTTTTGATCTATGTCCCAGAGGACTACCTGTAGTCTTAATGCTGATTTCTGAGGGCAAAACAAGCAAGTCCACAGTTCTCCTTCATACTTCCCCAGAGGACCCTTGGGTTCTCTGCACAGAGCTGAACTGTTAGCGAGTCATTGATCGTGTAGGTCAGTCACAGAGCAGCATTGCCATCCAAAACAAAAAGGAGGAAAAAGGAGTTTGGAAGTAATTGGGTCTCACAAATCATGGGGAGGGCACATTGAAACTGTGACAATGTTTCTTAGTGCACCTTTTCTCAGAGCCACATCTCTCCTGTTCTTGACTGAGGGACAGGAGAGTCTAGGTAGGGAGAAATAGGTAGGGGGCTACAGATTCAGGCTCACAAAGATCCTAAGGATGCTGAGATGTAAGGAAACCAGAAATAAAGAAACAAACGAGACCACCCTGTCCCAGGTATGGGTAGAGAGGGTCTTTTTTAGGACAGTCCTCTGTGCCCAACAAAGAATAACCAGACTCTAAAAAGAAGTAAACCGTTAAAGATGTTATCACTAGTCCTTACTCAAACCAAGACATCCCAAGAATGAGAAGGCCACAAGCTCCCTGATCAGTTCTAAATGAAAAACGGTCAGTGGAGGCCCATGTGGGCAACCCAGCCTGGGCCCCTCCCACTCCTGAGAGCTTTCTCGGTATCCTTGCTTAATAAACTCCTGTCACTTTACTTACTCTTCTTTGTCCACCAGATTCATTCTTCAACTCCGTGAGACAAGAACCTGACTTTCTCACTTCATTCCGCCTGCTGCACTTCTCTTACCCAAGCTCCCTGGGAAATTACTTCATGGGCTTAATCCCATCTCACTCTCCTCCTGCCTCATATCCTTTGGATTCTTCACCACCAAAGGCCAACGAACCAAGAGATGCAGGGAGGGAGAGAAGACCCAGGTGATAGGGGGAACTAAGGCCAAAGAAATATAGATTAAAATTACATCTGCTTTTTTAAAAAAAGATTTTGTTTATTTACTCATGAGAGACACAGAGAGAGAGAGAGAGAGAGAGGGAAAGAAAGAGGGGCAGAGACAGAGACAAAGGGAGAAGCAGGCTCCCTGAGGGTAGCCCAATGTGGGACCCCATCCTAGGACCCCAGGATCATGCCCTGAGCCAAAGGCAGATGCTCAACCGCTGAGCCACCCAGGCATCCCTACCATTACATTTCCTAACAAACTTGCAGTCCATAAACAAATACTTGAAACCCACAGAGTGGGACATTCTTCAAAGAATTCACAGCTGCCTGAATGTTAATGCTTTGCTAGAGGCCAAAAGCAACCCTTGTTTGCTGATAGCCAGACCACCAGGATCCTGTAAATCTTTCACCTGTGAAAATCCTTTTGGAAACTTCTTTTATCTCTAGAGTCCCCACCCCACACGGCAACTTTAAAGTTTATAACCAAGGCTCCTCATGATCCTGATGAAGCTCTTCAGGCCCAGGGGTCCTGTCCCCATACTTTAATAAAAACACCTTTTTGCATGGAAAATGTCTCAAGGATTCTCTCTTGACCACTGGCGCCTGGCCCACAGTACATCACAGGTACATCTCTGAGTTAATTGCATCGGCACATCAGGAAAGTACAGAAGATTTTTGCCTATCTTCTTGCATGACACATTCTGGAGGGGGACATTCCCGTCTGTTCGATCTGGGTTTTTCTCTTCCTGGGATATATAGCTAGCTAGCTAGGTAGATGATAGAGTGATAGATCTACTGATAGATCGATCCCAGGAACATGAATAGATGTTTATATAAACAAACATATAAACAGAAATCTATGTTTCCACTTAATATATTTATTATTCAATGTATTACTGATAATATAATAATTATTATCTATAAACAGAACTATAGATTTATATTTAAATATGCAAAATAAATATTTCTATATCTAATCTCTATACGTCCATATATAGATCTCCCTATAGAGATAGAGACAAAATGGTTAGAAATAGATGTGTGCAGAAAGAGAGAGAAATAGATATAGACCTATAAATATGCAGAGGATCTGCTTTCAAATTCTATCCAACGACCTCTCCTCACAGGCACAGGCAAACGCACACACACATACTCAAGAGCCTTCTGGTATGTGGCCATGACAGGAAATAACACCCCTTGAGATGCCATCTCTTCTCCAACTTAAAGGTGCCAGCCGTTTCTCCAAAGAAGACCTACACAGAGCGAGCAAGCAAGCACATGAAAATCTGCTCCACGTCACTTTTCATCAGGGAGATAGAAATCAAAACCACAATGAGATACCACCTCACACCAGTGAGAATGGGGGAAATTAACAAGACGGGAAACGACAAATGTGGGAGAGGATGTGGAGAAAGTGGAACACTCTTGCATTGTTGGAGGGAATGTGAACTGGAGCAGCCACTCAGAAAACAGTGTGGAGGTTCCTCAAAAAGCTGGATATGGAGCTATACTATAACCCACCAATTGCACTGCTGGGTATTTACCCCAAAGACACAGATGTAGTGCAATGACTGGACACTTGCACCCCAATGTTCACAACGGCAATGTTAATAGCCAAACTGTGGAATGAGCCTTGATATCCTGCAACAGACGAATGGATAAAGAAGATGTGGTCTGGGGATCCCTGGGTGGCGCAGCGGTTTGGCGCCTGCCTTTGGCCCAGGGCAGGATCCTGGAGACCCGGGATCGAATCCCACGTCGAGCTCCCGGTGCATGGAGCCTGCTTCTCCCTCTGCCTATGTCTCTGCCTCTGTGTGTGTGTGTGTGTGTGACTATCATAAATAAAAATTTTTTTTAAATTATAAAAAAATTAAAAAAAAAGAAGATGTGGTCTATATATACAATGTATTATTATTTAGCCATCTGCAAGGATGAATACCTACCATTTTCATGGACATGGAACTGGAGGGTATTATGCTGAATAAAATAAGTCACGTGGAGAAAGAATTATCATACGGTTTCACTCTTATGTCAAATGTAAGAAACAGTGAAGAGGATCATAAGGGAGGGGAGGGAAACTGAGTGGAGAAAATTGAGAGAGGCAGTGTTGTCCCCAAGATTGCTAATCTGAGAAACCACCGAGGAGCCGATACCGATGCAAACACACGAGGGTTTATTTACAAGCTCGAGCTTGAGTCCAAGTGTACCCGACACAGCGGAGCAGGGACTTGGACCCCGAGACTAAGAGGCGTAGCAGCTTTATAGGGGCCAGTGGCCCATGGGATATGCAGAATGTTGCACAGTCATGTCGGTCCACACACAAGTGGCCGATTGAATTACATCTTACCCTATAGTATCCATTTGAGCTGGCCTATTACTTTGCTCGGAATTGGTGCACAGTTTTGGTGGGCACAAAGCAGGGTTACATGGTTATGAGCTGATTTCCGATTAGGGTGTGCCCAGCGGCTTGACTAGGGTGGGGCAGTGCCTTAAGCAATAAGCTGGTTACGTGGGGGTCACACAGCAGGTGGCAGGTGTAGCACAAAATGGAATCAGTACTGCTCTGCTTGTCCAGGGGTAGGGGATTTTTGTTAAATTTCCTGGGTCTCACAGAAGATAAACTATGAGAGACTCCTAACTCGGGGAAACAAAGGATTGCGGAAGGGGAGGTGGGTGGGAGGATAGTGTAACTGGGGGACGGACATTAAGGAGGGCAAGTGATGTGACGAACACTGGGTATTATACTACATGTTGACAAATTGAATTTAAATTAAAATTTTTTTTAATTTAAATTTAAATTAAAAAAGGGTACTGGACGGCTCAGCCGTCCTCAGCAATTCATTTATGAAATGACCTTCATTAGATCATAAAAAGTTACGAATGTGAATGGAAAATGACCTGCAACTCCTTCCCAGTTCAAATAAATAAGTATTCTAAAAAGCAAATCAAAGTTCCAGAATGGAAAAATGCAAAAAACGAGGGAGAGGGAGAAAGAGAAATGAATTCACTTTTTGTGATATTTATTAGTGATGGTCCAATAATGACAAATCTGTGACTGTCATTAAAAACAAAGAGTTAGGGATCCCTGGGTGGCGCAGCGGTTTGGCGCCTGCCTTTGGCCCAGGGCGCGATCCTGGAGACCCAGGATCGAATCCCACATCGGGCTCCCGGTGCATGGAGCCTGCTTCTCCCTCTGCCTATGTCTCTGCCTCTCTCTCTCTCTCTCTGTGTGACTATCATAAAGAAAAATTAAAAAAAACAAAAACAAAAACAAAAAAACAACAACAACAAAAAAAAGAGTTAATGAACGGTATGGAGACCGATCCCCTCAACTAACAGATAAGGAAACCGAGAAGACACGAGAAGTAATGCACACTGCTCAGTAATTCACACGGGTGGCAAGGCGCAAAGCCAAGACTCAATTCTGGTCCAGAGTTCTTTAAACGACCACAACACGTTAACGTCACAGCTTCAGGCTCATCTAGAATTAGAGTCACTTTAGCTCAATAAAACATTCAACCAAAGTAGTCTTTCTTCTGCCAGATAGTTACATTTCATGAAGCACCCTAAAAGGGATTCGAATTAGGTCTCCATGTGTGCCATCAGAATACTGCCTGATGAATTAATTAAACAAAGGTATTCCCCGAAAAAAACCTCAGCCATGAGACCTTGCCTACCCTTTCACTTTCCAAGTCTTCATGCTTCTATATCTAATTGCCTATATTTTCAGAGAAGCCAACCTTACTCAGATTAAGTTTGTCCAAGCCGAGAACTAAGTGCCAGGTTTAATATTTTTAAAACTCAATTTAAAAATAGTTAAACAGAGAATTTCAAATGGCAAACACTGATATTTACATCATCTACTCTTATAACTAACAGAAGGGGTAATCCTGAAACCTAGATGCAGTCGTACCTTTATATATGAAAGTATAAAAGCAGAAAGAGTAACCCAAAATTGTCTATTTCACAAATTCCTATCTAAACTAGTTATGTTCAATGGTGTCTGTCTTGATGCAACAATCTCTAGGAAGACCTTCTTCAGACCTAGCTCTACCACCAATAAGCGTGTGAACTTGGACAATCCAATCCTCCAGAACTCTCAGTTTCTTTCCTGTGCCTCAGAGGAGAGGACCAGAGCTGATGATCCCTCAGTTCCCTCTCAGACCTGAAATGCTGCTGTGGGGTCCTAAACACTCTATACTGAGCACAAAAAGACGGGGGGATCTTATATATACTCAAATTCTAAAATATAAAACTAACTCTGAGCATAGATCCTGAGTATTTTAGGGTTCTCTCCTATGGCGATAGAAAATCCCCAAATCTATATCCCTTTCTATCACAAGCAGTGGGTATATGGGTCCAAGCCACTAGAAATAATAAATATGTGTGTCAGAACAGCCATCTGCCCTCATGCTCACTGCTTTTCAAAGCAAAGCCCTCAAAGAACTCCATTATTATTTTCTGAGGGTACCAGTTAACATGTAGAATCCTAACCTGCCCCTTCCTTTAACCTAAAAAAAATTAAAATGTTGGCTGGCCATATTAACAAGCTCTCCAGGTTATTCTCTTGCACACTAACATTTGAGAACCACTGGCTAGGCACCAAGGAGAAGTGATTTACCTTAAAATAGCAAAATTTGAAATCCCATGTCCTTTCCTATTTTCAGATCATAATAAATAAAGAAATGAAACAGTGAAGAGAGAGGGAAGGAGGCAAAGATAGGGATGGGGACAGAAACAAAGTGCCAGTCAAAAATGATATTTACATAAAGTTTGTCTTTCAAAAATTTAGGAACAGATAAGAGACTCCATACTCATGGAAATATGTTAAAGGCACACAGGTGTCAAATGAAAGAGCTCCCGTGGCCAGAGAGGAGACAATATAAGCAACAAAATAAGTAGTGTTGGATTATAACCCAAAGCATAAAATAAATATCCACGAATCTATACTAATATTAAAAATTGTAAAAGAAAGAAAGAGGGCCACCTGGGTGGCTCAGTCAGTTAAGCTTCTGCCTTAGGCTCAGATCATGATCCAGGTCTCAAGGCAGGCTCCCTGTTCAGCAGGGAACCTGCTCCTCCCTCTCCCTCTGCCCCTCTCGCTCATGCTTTTCTCTCCTCTCTCTTTCAAATAAATAAATAACATCTGTGAAAAAGAAACAAACAAACAAACACAGAAGAAAGAGAAATCTCCCATGTAGAAGAATTTCAAACAATTTGTGCAGACATTCCACCCTCAAGTGGATGAGCATAGCTCATCCACTCTTATGTGTGGAATACACATAGTAACTTCCTTCTACAAAATATGTTATGAAAAAGTTAAAATAAATAATAATAATAATAATCACTTTACTATGGAGAAAGCTGACAAACACTACCTCAGCAAGATGATCAGATAGATACCAAGACTGATAAATTATGTTGATAGTATCTATCCTTTATATGATATAATAAAGATGGCAGTATATCTCTGTATATAATCCACAATCACAGATAATGAGATAAACGACAGACATGTCCCAACCGAGGGAGATTTTACAAAATACCCTACTTCTCAAGGTGTTCAACAACAACAAGGAAAGGCTGAAAAACTGTCACAATCCAGAGGAGCCTAAGAAAACATGAGGACAACTGTAATGTGATGTGAGGGATGGGAACTTAGCAAAAACTAAGGAAATCTGAATAAAGTATGTATGGTCTTTGGTTAATGCAAATATTTTAATATTGATTCATTAGCTAATATTTGTACCGTACTAATATAAGATATCGATAATTGGAGACATCGAGTGCAAGGGCATGAGAATTCTCTGTACTGTCTTCTCAATTTCCCTGTAAATCTTTGGGGTTTTTTTCTAATAAATAAGATTTATTTTGAAAATTGACTTAAATGAATCAGGCTCCAAGTGTGAAGACACTTTAAGAATAGTTTAATTAATTTTTGCCTTATTCTTAAACAGTTCCTTCGATGGGAACAAAGTAAGAATTTTATATCAGAAGGAAAGAAAAACACTTAGAAACACGTATAATGCCTCCTCAACCTGAAAAGCAGGAAAGGATAATAAATAGCAAAAATCAGATAAAAATACTTCTTTTATATTAGACACCATATTGCAAGTGCATTTAAAATTAGCAATGCCTAACATTTATTTCCTTGACATTTGTCTTCCAAAGAGTTCACAGTGCTTCAGTGTCAGTTAAAAAATGATTCGTGTGGGATTCCTGGGTGGCGCAGTGGTTTAGCGCCTGCCTTTGGCCCAGGGCGCGATCCTGGAGACCCGGGATCGAATCCCACATCAGGCTCCGGGTGCATGGAGCCTGCTTCTCCCTCTGCCTGTGTCTCTGCCTCTCTCTCTCTCTCACTGTGTGCCTATCATAAATAAATAAAAATTAAAAAAAAAAAATGATTCGTGTGAAATTTTTATTAAACCAGATTTACTGGGAAATTCCTGCCCAGATAATACTTTATTTTGATTTTATTCAGTTCCTTCCTAACCACTGAGCCTTTTAGTTAGAGCTTTCAACTATAGCAAATGCCTTAGAAGGCCAATTTTTAAGTTGCTATTATAATACCCTAATGGAATCACGTATCGTTTTCCTTCGCTCAGATATGGCACACAGTAGGCCCCTGATAAAATACTGAATGAGTGAATGGATAAAATTGCTTTTTATCATTTCATTCAGCAATTTCATTCTTATCTTGGTCCATTTCATGTTCTAATGTTTATCAACATCAACTCAAGAAGGTTAGGGATCCAGTAATTTATTAAGTATTTGGTGCATACCTACTATGTGCAAGGTGCTAGGAATACCAAGTTAACCAGACATAGATGCAGTGCCTATCTCCCTCCAGGCCATGCTGGTGGGAGAGACTGATACTAACCAAAAAGTGTCAGAAAGACAACTAGACAAGATTATAGTAGCCAATATAAAGGTAAATATACAGCTTACTACAAGTACATATATAAGAAGGCTTAGTCTAACTGGGGCCTCAGAGAAGATAACCAGAAGCAACATTTATATTAAGACATAGAGAAAGGAGAAGGTAAGTGGTGGAAGGAGAATATTATGAGGAAAAGGAAGGTTTCTGCCTCTGAATTGTAGGGCTCTGGGCAAGTCCCTTGAGCTTAGGCTCTGAACCTTCTTCTTTTTCTGCAAAACTGTGACAGTAATAATGCCTGTGCCATAGAGCTCTAATGAGTAAAGAGTTGGACTTTATTCGTACATTACCTAGGACGTTAGGAAGTACTTAATAAACATTTTCTGGTGGCCATAACAGCCTGGAGTCAGGCTTCCTGAGTTCGAATCCACTTAACTAGCTGTTTGACCTTGGTCAAGATGTTTTCTTCCTATCCTTTAGTTGGCCCATCAAGATAACAGTACCTGCCCATAGGGTTGTTGGAGGATCCCAGGAGTTCTTTTATGTGAAGCATGACACAATTCTTGGCACATAATATGTGCCATATGAATGTTAACTTATATTAGCAATAAAGAAATCCTACAACAGTCCAATGAGGTGTTTAGAAATTATTCTATAGCTTTTAAGGCAATTGAAATTCAAAAAGAACCTAAGTGCCTGTCCGTGTTTACTTAGCTAACCAGTTCCATTATCTGAAACCCAAACACACAATTTCTGATTCTAACCTCACTCCAAGAGGCCTCCTCAAGCCCGAGGAAAAATTGCCTTCTTGGGATCTCAGGGAAGAATCCTTCACATAATAATATGACCATTGGTAATAATGTCTCTCGGTTCTTTCCAAATCCATAAAGATGCATTTCCTGATGAGTGACTGAGCTGTGAAGAAAGAGATGAGAAACCCTCATCCCTCTGAATTACTTGTGTCAGAATATTTTAACCATACTACTACGGATAGTAAATTATCCTGATTAACAGGAAATATGTCTCAGATTGGAATCTGAGCAATCAGATGGGCAGAGAAAAAACGCTTTGACTCGCTCTTCATCTTTTAAAGACAAAGGAGAGCTTTTCTATATACAAAGTCAGTGGTCAAGATAGCCTTAGGGAATAAGAGTCTGCAGCATCCAATCCCGCTGAACAGCCGGGAAGCCCACAATCCAGGTCTTCCTGATCCCAAATCCCTGGGCCTGTCCCCAAACACATGCTGCCAAGCTGAGGTCATTTGCAATTGCTCTCTTAGGAGCTCCGGGGAAGGAGGAAGGAGCTACATAGGATGGGACGGGACGCCCAGAGGCCGAGAAAATTAAGGCCATTCCACTTTAAGTTCAGCGTTAGCACACGTCCAGTCATCCCAGGCCCCTGGGAAGAAGAGCTGAAATTTACATTACTTCAGTCACAGCAAAAAAACAAAAGTTTACAGCTTAATGTCCTAGAGAGCCCCACATTAGCATAAGAAGTGAGCCCAGGTCAAGGGCAGGAAGCCTCTATTAGAATGAGAAAAGAGCTCAATGCCCTTGAAGGCCCCATTGCAAAATGTAAACAGAACTTGAGGAATTGCTCAAGCCCTTCTGGAGGTCCCCCAGACCACCCCTAAAACTAAGCTAAAACCCACCTCGGGGTCCAAGTCTCTGCTCCGCTGTGTCGGGTATACTTGGACACAAGCTCGAGCTTGTAAATAAACCCTCCTGTGTTTGCATCAGTGTCGGCTTCTGGGTGGTTTCTTGGATTCACAATCTTGGGCACAACAGTCTGATATAAAAAACAAAACCAAAAGAAGCTCGGACGCAGGCAGAGTGAAGGCAGGGTTCTGAGAGAAGCGGCGGAGACCCGGGGGCTTGGGGGCTCTTCTGCTGACTGGGGGGTGGGATGCTCAGCCCCAGAGCCAGAGGACCAACCCGCATCACGCCCTCCAGCGCTGAGTATCAGATAGCAGCACAGCGCCGCCCGCTGGAGGCCAGAGGCGCTGACGCCCACGCCGCCTCTGACTCCACAGGTGCATCTCCCAGGCACATGCGCAGCTGACAATCAGCCCCATGGCCCATCCCCAGACCCCGCACAGACCACTCGCTGACACTAAGTGGTCGGACCACGGAAGCTGCAGAGCTTCAGCTCTGCCTGGAAAGTAGGGTCTAGCTTCCTTTGTACTTTGGGCTTTATTTTCATTTATTTACTTTGATTCTTTTTTATTAATTGCTTTCTTTTAATTTTTTATCTCATTATTTTTTCCAGAAAAGGAAGAAAAAGAAACACCAAGAAAACAATAACAACTGCCCTCCCAAAAAAAACCCCACCAGATTATTTCACCTGCTTGTTAAAAGATTCTAAATCCCAAAATAGGAAACACAATTAAAGTACCATGAAAGTAAAAATAAGAAATATATAAGGTACATACATAAAAAAAAAACCAACTCCCTAACCCTATCTGTTACCCTTTTCCAAAACTGTACCCTGACCCTGACTCTGACCTAACCCCAACCATAACCCCTAACTAAACACTAACCCTAACACTACCCCAAACCCCTATCCTAATCCGAACCCTTGCCCTAACCCTAAACCTAGCCCTAACTTTAACCCTAACCCCTAACCTTAACCCCAACCCTAACTCACACCCTAACCCCTAACCCTAACTGCAAACCTAAGCCCAACCCTAACTCTAAGCATAACCCTAACCCCAACTCCTAACCTCCTGCCCTAATCCCTAAAGCCTAAACCCTAACCCTAACTCTAAACCCTGTCCCTAACCCTAACCACTATGCCTAATCCCTAACCCCCATCCTAACTCCTAACCACTGACCCTTACAATTATCCCTCACCCTAACCTCTAATCCGTAACCATAAGCATAAACACTAACCCCTAACATCTAACCTAAGCCTAACCACCAACTGTCTCCCCTCCCCTGACCCTACCATTCATTCTACCCATTCACTTACCCTGTGGTTCTGAGGAGCCCCTTCTGATGTGGACGTGGCCCCCAACGGCGCCTCCAGAGTCCTCTAGGGGGTCCTGAGGAAGCCGGGGTCCTGTGAGTGCAGACGCGGCCCCACGTGTTCCTGAGTCATAGTCAGTGGGGTCCTGAGGACGCCGGGTCTCCTGTCACTGTGGACTAGGTATCACATCCTCTGGAAGCCTCACAGCAGGTACTCAAGAGGCCGGAGGCTCCTGTCAGCCTGGACATGGCCCCACGTCCCCCCGGAAACTCACCGCGGGTCCTGAGGAGGCTGTAGACTCCTTTCAGCATAGACGCAGCCGCATATGTCCCAAAGCCAAAGTGCACGTCCTGAGGAGGACGGGGGTCCTGTCAGTGTTGACGTGGCCCCACATTTTCCTCAAGCCTCACCATAAGACCTGAGGAGGCTGGGGGCTCCTGTCAGCATGGACGTGGCCCCAAATCTTCCCAAACCTTCACAGTGGGTCCTGAGGAGGTCGGAGACTCCTGTCAGTGTGGATGCGGCACCCAAATCTTTCTTAGGCCTCACCGCAGGCCCTGACAAGGCTGGGGGTCTTCTGTCCGCATGGACGCATTCCCATTTTCCCGAAGTCTACACCGGGGGTCCTGAGGAAGTCGGCGTCTGGTTGTGTGGATGTGGCCCCACGTCCTCCCAAAACGTCACCCTGTGTTCTGAGGAATCCGGGGTTCCTGTCACCGTGGATGTGGCCCCCAGGTTCCAGAAGCCTCAACTTATGTCCTGAGGGGCCTGGGAGCTCCTGCCAGAGTGGACGCGGCACCACATCTTCCTGAAGCCTCCCCGCGGTTCCTGAGGTGGCCCAGGGGCTCCTGTCTGCGTGGATGTTGGCCCACATCTTCCTGAAGCCTCACCGCGGGTCCTGAGGAGACCGGGGCTCCTGACAGCGTGAACGTGGCCCAATGTCCTCCTGAAGCCTCACTGCGGGTCCTGAGGAGGCTGCGGCTCATCAGCGTGGACGCGACCCCACCTCCTCCTCAGGCCTCCCCAGCACAGGCTGGCTCCTGTTAGTGCAAGCGGACGAGGCTTACTGCGCATGCGCGATCCTTGGGCGGCGTCTGGGGTCGGGCGCCCCCTGCGGGACGCTTAGGCACTGCAAGAGGCCGTGCAGGAGGCGGTGTCCCTGCGCCCGGGGCCACACCTGCCTCCTTCCAGGCTCCAGCTGAGGCCTGTGAGCTTCGGAAACGTCTCACTGAAACGGAGCCCAACACCCGGCTTTCTCAGAAATACTTAAGGACGATGAATTGGAGCCCACAGGACGCAAAATGAAATGTGGACCAGACTTTTACCACGTCCTACAAAACTCACTCAACCGTCTTCCACTGTGGGCAGGACCGCGGGCTGGTGCAGCCACCCTGGAAACAGTGTGGAGGCTCCTCTGGAAGTTACAAATAGAGCCGCCCTGCGACCAGCAGGTGCTCAGCCTGGAGCTCACTCCGAAGATACAGATGCAGTGAGACTCCGGGACAACTGCACCCCAATGTCCACAGCAGGCGGGTCCACAGTAGCCACACTGTGAGAGGAGCCTCGGTGCCTTCAGACAGATGATGGATAAAGAGGATGGGAGATAGATAATGGTAATAGATGATAGATAGATAGATGATAGGAATGTTACTCAGCTATCAAAGAGAAGGAAATCTTGCCATTTGCAATGACGTGGATAGAACTAGAGGGATCATGTTAAGTGAAATCAGTCAGGAAAGAAAATGACCGTATGGTGTCATTCATAGGTGAAATTAAAGAAGCAAAGCAGATGGACATCTGTGAAGGGAAGGAAAAACAAATAAGATGAAAACAGAGATGGAGGAAAAAGAGACTCAATCACAGGAAACAAACTGAGGGTCGCTGGAGGGGAGGGACAGGGTAACTGGTAGACGGGCATGAAGGAGGGCACGTGATGTCATGAGCACTGGTGTTATCTCCAACTGGTGAATCCCTGAAGTCTATCTCTGAAAGTATAATACACTATACTGTTAATTAATTGGGTTTAAATTAAATTAAGTTTAAAAAATCAGTTGACTGTATCAGAGTGCATTTTCTTCCAGGCTCTCTATTCTGCTCCTTCAGCAATGCCAGAACCACACCCCTGTGGGTTTGGTTTGTTTAAGTAGGCTCCATGCCTCGTCCACAGCCCAGCACAGGCCTAGTACTTATGACCCCAAGATCAAGACCAGGGGTGAGGTCAAGAGTCAGATGCTTAACCAACGGAGCCAGCCAGGGGCCCGAGAACCACACTGCTTTATCCTGTGTCTCTGTGACATCGTTTGAAATAAGAAAGTGCTGTGTCCAGCTCTGTCCTGCTTCTCCAACACTGATTTGCTGTCCAGGGTCATTTGTGGGGGCGGACAAATGTTAGGAGTGCTTTTTCTATTTCTAAAATCGGCCACCATGATTTTGATAGGAATGACATTGGAACTGCGGGTGGCTTCTGGAACTGTGGACATTTTAACAAGATGAAGGCTCCGACCCCACGAGCCCAGGATGTCCTCCCAAAGTCTTGTAATTTTTAGTGTACAAGTCTTGCAGTCCCTTGGTTCAGTCTAATTATTTTGTTTTTTGGATGCTCCTGATAAGGGAGTCATGTCCTGAATTTCCTTCCTGAGTGCTCATTGTCGGGACACAGCAAGGCTACTGATCTCTGTTCATTTTGTGTCCCACAACTTTAAGGAATTCACTCATTAGTTCTAACAGTTTTTGGTGGAGTCTGTCGGGTTTCCTGTTTCTAATACCACGTCTTCAGCAAATAGGGACAGTGTGATGTCCCCCTTCCAGGTGTGGAACCTTTTCTGTTTCCTGTCTGTTGACTACGATAGGACTTCCAGTGCTGAGAGGGGACTTCCTTGGCTTGTTCCTGCTCTTAGGGGAGACGATTTCAAGTTTTCACCCTTGAGGATGATGTCAGCTACGGGCCTTCCTACACGGCCTTTATTCTGTTGATATACGTTTCCTCAAAACCCACTATGCCGAAAAAAAAATAAAAAAATAAAAAACCCACTATCCTTTTTTTTAAAATAATAAATTTATTTTTTATTGGTGTTCACTTTGCCAACATACAGAATAACACCCAGTGCTCATCCCATCAAGTGCCCCTCTCAGTGCCCGTCACCCATTCACCCCCCACCCCCCGCCGTCCTCCCCTTCCACCACCCCTAGTTCATTTCCCAGAGTTAGGAGTCTTTATGTTCTGTTTCCCTTTCTGATATTTCCCACACATTTCTTCTCCCTTCCCTTATATTCCCTTTTACTACCCACTATGCTTTTTATGTTGTATTTTGTCAAATGCTTTTTCTGCAACTCTTGAGAGGATCGTATGCCTTTGTCCTTTCTCTTGTTTCTGTTTTTAAGATTTTATTTATTTACCCATGAGAGTCATTTTGTTCCAGGTGAGGCCAGAAGGAGACCACAGGAACCAAGTCCAGGAAAGCCCCATATGGGAATCAGAGCCACCAGATCCAGGTGAGACCCAGGTGGGGACCACAGTCACAAGGTCCAGGTGAGGCCCAGGTGGCAACAAGATTCACCAAGTCCAGGTGAGACCCAGGTGGGGACCACAGTCACAAGGTCCAGGCGAGGAACAGGTAAGGACCAGATTCACCAGGTCCAAGTGAAGCCCGGGGGGGGACCAAAGTCAAAAGGTAAGGGTGAGGTCCAGAGGGGGACCAGAGTAACCAGTTTAGTTTGAGGCCCAGAGTGGGACCAGAGGTCCCCGGTCAAAGTGAGGCCCAGGTGTGGAATAGAGTATCCAGGTCCCAATGATGCCTACGTGAGGACCAGAGTCACTAGGGCCATGCAAGGCCCAATGGGGATCAGAATCACCAGGTCCTGGTGAGGCATAGAAGGAGACCACAGTCACCAGTATCAGGTGAGCCCCATGTGGGAATCAGAGCCACTATATCCAGCTGAGTCCCAGGTCCTTGTGAGGCCCACGTGAGGACCAGAATCATCAGGTCGAATTGAGGCATAGCTGGGGACAAGAGTCACCAGGTCTAGGTGACGCCTAGGTGGGGACGAGATTCACCAGGTCTGAGTTAGGTCAAAGTGGGGACGAGAGTCACCAGGTCCAGGTGAGGCCAAACTGAGGACCAGAGTCACCAGATCCAGGTGAGGTCCATGTTGGAAAGAGAGTCACCAGGTCCAGGAGAGGTCCAGGTGGGGACCAGAGTCACCAGGTCCAGATGAGGCCCAGGTGAGGACCAGACTCACCAGGCACACGTGAGGCCCAGGTGGGGACCAGAATCACCAGGTATAGGGGAGGCCCTTGAAAGAACCAGAGTCAACAGTTCGAGGTGAGGCGCAGGTGGCAACCAGAGTCAGAAGGTCCAAATCAGGCCAAAGTGGGGTTCACAGTCACCAGGTCAGGGTGAGACCCAGAGGGGGACCAGAGTCACCTGGTCCAGGTGAGGCTCAGTTGTGGAACACAGTAACCGGGTCCCAATTATGCCCAGTTGAGGACCAGCGTTAACAGGGCCAGGTGAGGCCCAGATGGGGATCAGAGTCACCAGGTCCAAGTGAGGCCCAGGTGGGGACCACAGTCACCAGATCCAGGGTAGTCTCAGGTGCAGACCAGAATCACCAGGTCCAGGTGGGGCCCAGGTAAGGACCAGAGTTACCAGGTCGAGGTGAGTCCCAGGTGGGGAACACAATAACCATGTTCCAATGATGCCCACCTCAGAACCAGAGTCACCAGGTCCACTTGAGGACCAAGTGGGGACCAGATTCACCAGGTCCAGGGGAGGCCCAGGTGGACACCAGAGTTACCAGTTAAAGGTGAGTCTACAAGGACAGCACGGTCACCAGGTCTAGGTGTGGTCCATGTGAGAACCAGATCACCAGGTACAGGTGAGGCCCAGGTGGGAACCAGAATCAGCAGGTCCAGGTAAGGCCAAGGTGGGGACCACAGTCACCAGGTCCAGGTGAGGTGCACGTGAGGACCAGAGTCACCAGGTCCAGGTGATACCCAGGAGGGGACCAGATTCACCAGGTCCAGGTAAGGCCCAGGTGGAACTCAGTCACCTGGTCTGGGTGAGACACAGGTGGGGACAAAAGTCATAAGACCAGTTGAGGCCCAGGTGGGAACATAGTTAACAGGTCCAGGTGAGGCCAAACAAAGTACCAGAGGCACAAGACCAGCTGAGGCCCAGTTGGGGACTGGAGTGACCAAGTATAGGTTAGGTTAGAAGGACACCACAGTCATAAAATCACAGCTAGTTGAAAACTGGCTTCTAGGGATGCTTCCTTGTGAGAGCTGAGCTCAGGGCAGGACCCGCCCACATCCTGACTACCTGTAGACATAACTCCTATCATCCTTAAGTGAGGTGCTGGAAGAGGTTGTGTGAAAAGGATGTGGAAGTGTCTGGCCTGTACTCACGTGAATCTGAATTCAATACAGGGATTTCCAACAGCCTTGTTCAATGAGACTCGTGCTAGGTTCTATCTCCCCTGTAGGAGTGGCAAGCAAACATGTACCTGCGAGGCATTCACATTTCTGAGAGTTGAGCTTATGGCCTGTCCCTCCCACATCCTGACTGCCTGTACGGTTCGCTTCCACAGTATTTCGTTCTACGCAGAACAGGAGCAGAGAGAGAACCAAGTGACTTGCTTGTCACTTTCGCACCTCCCGGGCAGCTTCATCCACAGCCTGCATACACCTTACACTGCTGCTACATTTTCACGGCCGTAAGAACGCAGCTAGTGGAAAGCTGCAATCGAGGCATGCTTCCTTTGAGATATGAGTTCAAGGCAGGACCCCACCGCATCATGCCTGCCTGTGGACGTAGCTGCCAACATCCTCATGTTAGGAGCAGGGAGAGGTTGTGAGAAATGCATGTGGAAGCACAGGGCTGTACTCACGTGTATGTGAGTTGAATACAGCGATTGCCAACGTCCTTGTTCAATTAGAGTGTAGCGAGTTTCAATCTCCCCTGTAGGAGTGGGAAGAAAACAACTGCCTCCCAGGCATACACACTTCTGAGAGTTGAGCTTATAGCCTGTCCCTCCCACATCCTGAGTGCCTGAACAGTTCGATTCCACAGTATTTCGTTCTACGCGGGAAAGGAGCAGAGAGAGAACAAAGTGACTGGCTTGTCAAATTCGCGCCTAGCAGACACCTGCCTCAAGGCATGCAACTCCTTTGGATTGAGCTCATGAATTCTACCTCCCACATGCTGAACGCCTGTACACTTCGAAGCCAAAGGATAGTTTGGATAACGGATGCAAGTTTTGTTCGAGACAAGTGTCTCTTAGCTCAATCCAGTGACTTCTGACGACTTCCTCCCTCAGATGGGTGGTACATACTAACTTCCAACCCTGAGTACCTAGTTGCAAGCTCTCTCTCAGGGGAACTTCCTTCTGTGAGATGAGCTGACACGTGGTCCTTCCCACTTCCACACTGCCTGCACATGGAGTTACGAACATCCTCACGAGACATGTTTGTCAGAAGCTCATGGGACGCAAGGGGCAAGCTGCAGGCCTCAATGGTGCTCTCACTCGGTGCAGTAGAGCGGTATTCACGCAACATCCTGACTTTCAATGCTGCTACGTTCTCACGGCCATAAGAACGCAGCTAGTGGAAAGCTGCATTCGGGGCATGCTTCCTTTTGAGAGTTGAGCTCAACAAAGGACCCTCCCGCCTCGAGCCTCCCACTGGATGGAGCTGCTAACATCCTCATGTCAGGTGCAGGGAGAGATTGTGAGAAATGCATGTGGAAACGTCGGGCCTGTACTGACGGGAATGTGAGTTAAATACAGCGATTGCCAACGTCCTTGCTCAATTAGAGTGTAGCTAGGTTCTAACTCCCCTGTAGGAGTGGGTAGCAGACATCTGCCTCCCAGGCATACACACTCCTGAGAGTTGAGCTTATGGCCTGTCCCTCCCAAATCCTGCTTGCAGGTACACCTCGCTCCTAACAGGACTAGGCTCAATGCGTGACTGAAGTGTTGTGAGAGGTAAGTGGAAAGTCCCGGCCCACAAGACTAGTGCATCCAAGCTCAATCCAGCGATTTGCTAGTAATTCCTAGGTTAGCCAGGTGCTAAATCCTAAGTTCCATACGAGAGAAGCTAGCTGGACGCCTAGTCCAAAGGCAGCTTACTTCGAAAGCTGAGCTCACCCTCAGTCCCTCACAGATCCACACTGCCTGCAGAATGAGTTTCGAACATCTGCACCAGAGCCGTGTGTCAGAACTTGTGAGACGCAAGTGGGATAAAGCAAACGTGGATGGTGTCTCCAGCTGCAGTGGAGTGATATTCTGGGTACCTCCTGACTTAGAACACTGCTATCTTCTCAGTGCTCTAAGAACGCAGCTAGTTGAAAGCTGGCTTCTAAGCATGCTTCCTTCTGCGAGCTGTGGTCATGGCAGGACCCTCGCACATCCTGCCTGCCCCTGGATGTAGGTCCCAACATCCTTATGTTAGGTGCCAGATGAGGTTGTGTGAAAAGCATGTGGAAGTGACAGGATTCTCCTCAAGTGTATCTGATCTCGATACAGACAATTGCAAACGTCCTTGTTCAATGAGAGTGTAGCTCGGTCCTAGCTTCCATCAATTAGTGTCTGGCAGGCATCTGCCTGCAAAGCATACACACTTCTGAGAGTTGAGCTTATGGCCTTTCGCTCCCACATCCTGATACCTGTACGGTTCGCTTGCACAGCATTTCGTTCTACGCGGGACAGGAGCCGAGAGAGAACCAAGTGACTGGCTTGTCAATTTCGCGCCTAGCACGACAGCTGCCTCCAAGGCATGCACACTCCTTTGGGTTGAGCTTATGGCTTCAACCTCCCACATGCTGACCGCCTGTACCCTTTGCAGCCAAGGGATTTCGTTGGACACGGGATTCAAGCTTTGTGAGAGGCAAGTGTCTCTTAGCTCAATCCAGTGACTTCTGACGACTTCCTCCCTCAGATGGGTGGTACATACTAACTTCCAACCCTGAGTACCTAGTTGCTAGCTCTCTCTCAGAAGAACTTTCTTCTGTGAGATGAGCTGACTTGCGGTCCTTCCCAGTTCCACACTGCCTGCACATGGAGTTACGAACATCCTCACCAGACATGTTTGTCAGAAGCTCATGGGACGCAAGGGGCAAGCTGCAGGCCTCAATGGTGCTGTCACTCGGTGCAGTAGAGCGGTATAAACGCAACGTCCTGACTTCCAGTGCTGCTGCGTTCTCACGGCCAGTAGAACGCAGCTAGTGGAAAGCTGCATTCGGGGCATGCTACCTTTGGAGAGTTGAGCTCAAAGAAGGCCCCTCCCGCCTCGGATGCCCTTGTGGGTGGAGCTGCCAACATCCTCATGTCAGGTGCAGAGAGAGGTGTTGAGAAATGCGTGTGGAAGCGTCAGGCCTGTCCTCACGCAATTCTGAGTTGCATACAGCGATTGCCAAAGTCCTTGTTCAATTAGAGTGTAGCTAGGATCTAACTCCCCTGTATGACTGGGGAGCAGACTTCTACCACCTAGGCATACACGCTCCTGAGAGTTGAGCTTATGGCCTGTCCCATCCACATCCTGCCTGCAGGTACACCTCGCTCCTAACAGGCCTAGGTTCGATGCGTGACTGAAGTGTTGTGAGAGGTAAATGGAAAGTCCGGGCCAACAAGACTAGTGCCCCCTAGCTCAATCTAGCGATTTCCTAGTATTTCCTGTGTGAGCCAGGTGCTACATCCTAAGTGCCATACAAGAGAAGCTAGCTGAACGCCTGTTCGAAAAGCAACTTACTTCGGAGAGTTGAGCTCACCCTCAGTCCCTCACAGTTGCACACTGCCTGCAGAATGATTTTCCAACATCTGCACCAGAGCCGTTTGTCAGAGGCTTGTGAGACACAAGTGGAATAAGCAGACTTGGATGGTGTCTCCAGCTGCAGTGCAGTGGTATTCTGGGTACCTCCTGGCTTAGAGTACTGCTACGTTCTCAGTGCCCTAGAAACGCAGCTAGTTGAAAGCTGGCTTCTAGGCATGCTTCCTTGTGGGAGCTGAGGTTAGGGCAGGACCCTCCTGCATCCTGACTGCCTGTAGACATAGTTCCCAGCATCCTTATGTTAGGCGCCGGAAGAGGTTGTGTGAAAAGCA